>NC_048598.1:3067151-3246493 GCF_003668045.3 Cricetulus griseus | reverse complement strand
GTGTCTGTCTGTCTGTGTGTCTGTCTCTCCCCCCCCCGTGTGTGTGTGCTGTTGTGTGTCTGTCTGTCTGTCTCCCCCCACCGTGTGTGGTGTGTGTGTGTCTGTCTGTCTGTCTGTGTCTGTCTGTCTGTGTGTGTGTGTCTGTCTCCAGGCTCAAGGGTAAGAAGGGTCCCTCCACACGGCCTGGCTGTCTGGGAACTTACTCCGCGGACCAGGCTGGCCTGGAACTCCCACTCTCCCGGGCGGCTGGTGCGGAGAGCAATGACTACACCAGCGGCTCGGGTTCACAGGCCGTGTGTGAGCCGGGCAAACCCGGAAGGTGCGGGTCAAAGGGCAAAGGTCGAAGGGCGAGCGTCGGGCCCGAGAGCGGCCGGGACCCCCCGTTACCTGGGCGACCGGGCGGAGGGAGGGACGGGCGGCTTCCCCGCGGCCCAGCAGGCTGTGCGAGCCCGGGGTCTTCTGCGCGGCGGCGCCTGCTCCCTCAGCTCTCTTAGCGCCGCCGCCGCCGCCGCCGCGGTTGCCTAGCGACACGCGTTCTCCCAAGATGCTTAGCGGTGTTGTGTCTTCTCAGCCAATCAGAGCCGAGAGCCCCCTTCGTGATCGACCAATCGGCGGCGAGGCCGCGGCCCGCGACGGTTGACCGGGCGGCCGGTAGACCCGGGGCTCGCAGGCGGCTCGGACGCGGGCTTGGCGCGGCTCCCCGGCGGCGGACTGCGCGGCGGGCTGCGGGCGGCGCGGCGAACCTGTGGCGGGCCGGGGCGGGGCCGGGGCCGGGCCGGGGGTCGGGCGTGCCCCGCCATGCCGTCCCGGGTGGAGGACTACGAGGTGCTGCACAGCATCGGCACCGGCTCCTACGGCCGCTGCCGCAAGATCCGGAGGAAGAGCGACGGCAAGGTGAGGCCCGGGCCGGAGCCGCCTAGGAAGGGCGAACCGGACCGAGGGTGCGAGCCATCGGTGGGGGAGCCCGAGGCCGCCGGCCACTCGGCCTCGTGGTGCCACCCCCACTGAGCGTGGGCCCCACCCGGATCATTCCGGTCCACACTCCTCTCCTAGGTGATTTTAGATCCTGACAGACTGACAGTATTCACCACCCTAGTGACCTTGAGTTGTAGTCTTTATTGAAATGTGAGGTAGTGGGTTTGGTTCTTTTTCCCCCCAAGTTTGGAAATTGCGTTCTTCCGCCTCCAAGGATAACACATTCTCATATCTTGGAAACATTGTGTTCAGATACTGGTGTGGAAAGAGCTTGACTATGGCTCCATGACGGAGGCGGAGAAGCAGATGCTGGTGTCTGAGGTGAACTTGCTTCGGGAGCTGAAGCATCCAAACATTGTCCGTTACTATGACCGTATTATCGACAGAACCAACACAACCCTGTACATCGTGATGGAGTACTGTGAAGGAGGGGACCTGGCCAGTGTCATTACAAAGGGGACCAAGGATAGGTAAGTGGCGACTTTTGCCTGAACGCTGAAAGGTCTAGTTTTCTTGTTGTTAAGCACATGCTTTTGAAAATGGGGACAGAGCCCTTAATAAAATGATAGAATGTTCTTGTATTTATTTGGTGGGTGCCTGGTATGTTGAGAAATCCTTAATGAATCAATACCCATATTTCATATCTAACAATAATTTAACTTCCATGTTGTACTTTGAAAGCTTAAGTAGCTTGTCCTGCATTCACAATGTTTGTATTCAGGATAGTAAAATGTGTGATTGCTTTTGGTCCAGACAATACTTAGAGGAAGAGTTTGTACTTCGAGTGATGACTCAGCTGACCCTGGCCCTGAAAGAGTGTCACAGAAGGAGTGACGGTGGCCACACCGTGCTTCATCGGGATCTGAAGCCAGCCAACGTCTTCCTGGACAGCAAACACAATGTCAAGCTGGGGGACTTTGGACTAGCTAGAATATTAAACCACGACTCGAGTTTTGCAAAGACGTTTGTTGGCACACCTTATTACATGTCTCCTGTGAGTATTTCAGAATTTAGAGACTTTTTAATATCTTAGGTGAAGCATTCAGATTCAAGGAAACTGAGGCTTGGGTTGCTAATAAATCCAGTAGCCCAGAATTCACAATACAGCTTAAAGTTTTTATTTTTTCCTCTGGAGTAGGGATTGACCCAGGGCTCTCAGGTATTTTAGGCAAGTCTTCTGCCACTGAGCTACAACCCAAATTCTTTTGTTTTTGTTTTTGTTTTTGTTTTTGGAGACAGGGTTTCTCTGTGGCTTTGGAGCCTATCCTGGAACTTGCTCTGTAGACCAGGATGGTCTCCAACTCACAGAGATCCGTCTGCCTCTGCCTCCCGAGTGCTGAGTTAAAGGTGTGCACCACCACCGCCCATCGGGGCTCAAGTTCTTTTATATATGATATATATACTTTTTAAATTTTATTATTTATGTGTACGTGTGTGTGTCTTGTGAGTGTGTGCTGTGTGTATGGCTGGTGGAGGCTGGAAGAGGGAAAGGAGTCACCCACCCCACACACTCAAGCTGGAGTTCCAGGCAGTTGTGAGCCACCTGACATGAGGGCTGGGAACTGATCTACTCCTCTGGAAGAGCATCAAGTTTTTAACCACTGGCCTCTCCTTCTGCCCCAAAGGGATTGTCTGGTCATTCAGTTCCTCTGTATTCAGCTAGAGCTTAGAAGAAGTTAAAAATTTATTTATGTGTGTGAGTGTTTTGTCTATACATATCTAAGTGTGACGTGTGTGTGCCTGGTGCCTGAGAGGGTCAGAAGACAGCACTGGATTTTTTGGAACTGGAGTTACAGATGGATGTGAGCTGTCATGTGGGGGCTGGAAATGAAACCTGGGTCCTCTGCAAGAGCAACAAGTGCTCTTAACCACTGAGCCATCTCTGGTTCCCCCCAGCCCCAGGGTTTCTCTGTACAGCCCTGGCTGGCCTAGATCCCGCTATGTAGACCAAGCTGGCCTCGAACTCACAGAGATCTGCCTGCCTCTGCTGGGATAAAAGGTGTGTGTCTCCATGCCCAGTTTTTGTTTTGTTTTTAAATGACCCTGTGTGCTAAGTTCTAGGGCTACAAAGATGAAATAGTATTTAAAAGCAACAGTGTTTTCCAAGTGTCAACCCTGAACACATGACCCCAGACTCCCTACGGAGTATTTTTTTTTTTTAACATGCAGAGACCTGGGCCCAAGTGCAGAAACTGGAGGCAGGGATAAATGCATGTGCTCAGCTCACCATCACAATGACCTAATGTTTAAGTTTCAGACCTTCTCACATGGGCATCCTGTTTCTACAGTGTCAATTTCTGTGCCTCCTTGCCTGAATTTACAGAGAGCATTGGGATGTCTCACCATCCCAGTGCACCCTTCTGTGCATATCCCTGTATCCTTGTATGGACTTATGAATTGTTCCTCATTTCTTCTTTTTTCTTTTCTTTTTCTTTCTTTCTTTTTTTTTTTTTTTTTTTCAAGACAGAATCTCTCTGTGTAACAGTCCTGGCTGTCCTATAACTTGCTCTGTAGACCAGGCTGGCCTCAAACTCAGAGATTCACCTGCCTCTGCCTTATGAGTGCTGGGATTGAAAGTGTGCGCCACCACTGTCCAGTTATTCCTCGTTCCTTAGTATTCGACTGTAGAACATAAGATGAAATTGTTGAGGAAAGGGCATGACAGTTTTTAGCCGTCATTAGATGTCAAGGTTAGGGCATGCCTTTAATCCCATCCTGGCCTGGGAGTTCTAGGCCAGCTAAGACTACATAGTGAGACCCTGTCTCAAAAAGCAAAAGCAAAAGCAAAAAAAAAAAAAGACAACAACTAACCTTGAGTCCATAAGGGACAGCATTGCTGTGTAAGTGTGTTAAGATCTCAGCAGAGATTTTTTCAGTAGTTCACACAGATGTCTAGGATTTTCTGGATATAGATACATAGTTATGCTGCTAGAGCTGTGACAGCACTCTACTTTGTGAGTTTGTGACTCTGTTTTCAGAACAGGCTGGTTTTCCCATGGTGTCATATTCCACACAGAAAGCTCGATCACAAAGGGAAATGAAGACATTAACACCTGCACAATTCTTTTGTGCCTTCTTTCCCACCTGCACTTGTGACTAGAAGATGAATTCAGTGTCCCTGAGGCAAACGTTGGGAGACTGCTGCTAGCCTGAGGAGGGTGTTAATCACTGCTGTGGTGTATAACTGTGGACTGAAAAAAACAAAGCAGTGTGTATGTGCAAAGGAATAGTTAAATTAGATTTTTATACCCATATACATATACATATACATATATATGTATATATATATATATGTATGTATGTGCATACATACATACACACAGAGATGTGAACTAAATGTATGTCTTGGTTACTCTAGTTTTTTTCTATAATTCATTCATTTTGATTTAGAAAATGTGTGTGTTGCCTGTGGAGGCCAGAAGAGGGCATCAGATCCCTGGAGCCATCTCTCTAGCCCCCTGTTTTGATTTATTTATTTTTAAGACAGTCTCATGCAGTCCAGGCTGGCCTTGAACTCCTGCTCCTCTGGCCTGTCCCTCTCGGGTGCTGGATTACTGGTGTGTTCCACCAGCCAGTTCCTCTGACTTTTAAAATGGAGAATCTGGCCGGGCGTTGGTGGCACATGCCTTTAATCCCAGCACTCGAGAGGCAGAGTCAGGCGGATCTCTGTGAGTTCAAGGCCAGCCTAGTCTCTAGAGCGAGTGCCAGGATAGGTTCCAAAGCTACATAGAGAAACCCTGTCTCGAACCCTCCCCCCAAATTGTTAAAATGGAGTATCTGTAGTCGGTGTCTACAACTGTATGTAGTCCCAGCCACCTTGAGGCTGAGACAGGTGTCTGAACTCAGGATCTGAGACCCCTGTCTGTAAACAAAACAAAATGGTGTTTACTTCCCTTGAGAACAGTGGGGAGAGCTCTCATGTGCTCACCTTTGAATTGTTAGTGTTAAGCCCACAATAAGCCTTTTGTTTGTGAAAATGAGATGACTGAATGAATTGTGTGAGATAAAGTTACCAGGACAAGATCATTCCCGTTTGCCATTATAAACATGAGTCTACAGTGGAAGCCACCATCTTTATTATTGTATTCTAACCTGTATTAGTCTTTTGGTTATGAAATTCTGAAAAATTTCGCTAAAGATAGGAAATTTAACATTTTTCTGAATATTTTCAAAGAAAACTTTTGAGGTTCCATTTTATTTTCAGTTTATTGGTTTATCGTGGGCTTTGTTTTGGTTTTTTTGTTTGTTTCTTTTACAGTAACTCATACAACCTGGGTCACCCTAGAACTTGTTATATAGCTGAAAATAACTTTGGATTTTTTTCTTTTTAGCCTGCATGTATGTGCACCATTTGTGTGTGCAGTGCCTGGGGACTGGAGTTACAGATTGTAGTGAGCTGTCTGCCATGTGGGTGCTGGGAATGAAACCAGGCCCTCTGCAGGAGTGTCCAGTCCTAACTGCTGAGACATCTCTCTAGCCCTATCATTGAATTTTGAATCCTTTTGCCTCTGCCTCCCAATGCTGAGATTAAGGTGTGAGCCACCACACCTGGCTATTTTTGTGCTTGGGATTCAACCCAGACGTTGTGCCCACTAGGCAAACTCTGCTAAGCAAGCTGACTTCCCAGTCCTCAGGTTGAAATGTTTAAACCTTGAAACAAAACAAGCTCTCAACTCCTTGTCACTTTGTTGCCTTGTCCTCTAGGAGCAAATGAGCCGCTTGTCCTACAATGAGAAGTCGGACATCTGGTCGCTGGGCTGCCTGCTGTACGAGCTGTGTGCATTAATGTGAGTAGGGAAGACAACGTCTGAGCTCAGGCTGACTCTGCTGGTCGCCTGTCCCTGGGCCCTGTTAAAACTGACGTAGAAGACAAGTTAAAACAACAACACTTTGGGGGGTGGGAGGAGGGATGGGAGGGAGAACTGTGGTTGGAATGTAAAATGAAATTAAGAAATAAAAAAAAAAATGGCAAACAACAAGGCACCCCAGCTTGTATAAATTAAGAATGGAATCCATGCAGCAGGGGTCCCTGCAAAGGTCTGGGGTCTGGAGAACGGATATGGCTCTGAGTCTTGAAAGTTTCCTCCTTCACTCTAAGCCATTCCGCAGAACCATGGTTCTCCAGGGATGGAGAAGAGAAGTTTGCTCCCCACTGACAGACAGGGAGACAGTTTGGGTTGAGCTCCTGGATACAGTAGGTGGAAGGTGCTGCACTGCAGAACATCCAGAGCATGTGGGACTGACCCCAACTCAAAGCTGTTCAACCCGAAATGTAGGCAGCACCCAGGAACTGCCAAGCATAGCCACAGGAGCGTCCAGCTGGGACACAGAGTGCCAGGCTTGTCTTCCAAGCATAGCCACAGGAACGTCCAGCTGGGACACAGAGTGCCAGGCTTGTCTTCCAAGCATAGCTACAGGAGCGTCCAGCTGGGACACAGAGTGCCAGGCTTGTCTGCCAACATGTTTTAAACTTCCTTTTCCTCCCTTGCCTCCCCTTCTCTCCTTCTCCTCTTTTCTTATTTGTTTGTTTTAAACCCCAGGCCTCCGTTTACAGCTTTCAACCAGAAAGAGTTAGCTGGGAAAATCAGAGAAGGGAGATTCAGGCGGATCCCCTACCGCTACTCTGACGGGTTGAATGACATCATCACTCGGATGCTGAATTTAAAGGTAATGGTTGCAAGGCTGCCCTCTGTCTGCTTTAGTCACTTGGGTAAACTTTGGGTGCATCGTTGCTGTAGACTGATGAGGACTAGCATTGGCCTCCCTTGCTAAATTGTTAGCACAGGTGAGCTTACAGGCATGGAAACATCCCGAGCAGACTTTGAACCTCACTTTCTGTTTCCCCTGCCATGGAAAGATTGAAAGAAGTTGAAAATCAAGAGTAGCGGTGCTAAGGGGAGGGGCCTATTACTCTCCTTCTCATTTAAGAAATCAGAGACCAGAATATGGGAGAAGGGGGAACAGAGCAGAAGGAAAATAAACTGACAGAAGGTTTTCTGGGCCATGGGATGGGAGGCAGATGTTCTGTTGTGGCCTGAGAAAAAAGTGAAAGGGAGTGTGTGTGAGTGTGTGTGTGTGTGTGTGTGTGTGTGTGTGTGTGTGTGTGTGTGTCAGGGTTGAAGGCTGATGAGGGTGTGTGTGAGTGTGACAGGGTTGAAGGCTGGTGAGGGTGTGAGTGTGTGAGTGTGACAGGGTTGAAGGCTGGTGAGGGTGTGAGTGAGTGTGTGACAGGGTTGAAGGCTGGTGAGGGTGTGTGTGAGTGTGACAGGGTTGAAGGCTGATGAGGGTGTGTGTGAGTGTGACAGGGTTGAAGGCTGGTGAGGGTGTGAGTGAGTGTGTGACAGGGTTGAAGGCTGGTGAGGGTGTGAGTGAGTGTGTGACAGGGTTGAAGGCTGGTGAGGGTGTGTGAGTGTGTGAGTGTGTGACAGGGTTGAAGGCTGATGAGGGTGTGTGTGAGTGTGCCAGGGTTGAAGGCTGGTGAGGGTGTGAGTGAGTGTGTGACAGGGTTGAAGGCTGGTGAGGGTGTGTGAGTATGACAGGGTTGAAGGCTGGTGAGGGTGTGTGAGTATGACAGGGTTGAAGGCTGGTGAGGGTGTGTGAGTGTGTGAGTGTGCCAGGGTTGAAGGCTGGTGAGGGTGTGAGTGAGTGTGTGACAGGGTTGAAGGCTGGTGAGGGTGTGAGTGAGTGTGTGACGGGGTTGAAGGCTGGTGAGGGTGTGTGAGTGTGTGACAGGGTTGAAGGCTGATGAGGGTGTGTGTGAGTGTGACAGGGTTGAAGGCTGGTGAGGGTGTGTGAGTGTGTGAGTGTGTGACAGGGTTGAAGGCTGGTGAGGGTGTGTGAGTGTGTGAGTGTGTGACAGGGTTGAAGGCTGGTGAGGGTGTGTGTGAGTGTGCCAGGGTTGAAGGCTGGTGAGGGTGTGTGAGTGTGTGAGTGTGTGACAGGGTTGAAGGCTGATGAGGGTGTGTGTGAGTGTGACAGGGTTGAAGGCTGGTGAGGGTGTGAGTGAGTGTGTGACAGGGTTGAAGGCTGGTGAGGGTGTGTGAGTATGACAGGGTTGAAGGCTGGTGAGGGTGTGTGTGTGTGTGTGACAGGGTTGAAGGCTGGTGAGGGTGTGTGAGTGTGTGAGTGTGTGACAGGGTTGAAGGCTGGTGAGGGTGTGTGAGTGTGTGAGTGTGTGACAGGGTTGAAGGCTGGTGAGGGTGTGTGAGTGTGTGAGTGTGTGCCAGGGTTGAAGGCTGGTGAGGGTGTGAGTGAGTGTGTGACAGGGTTGAAGGCTGGTGAGGGTGTGTGAGTGTGTGAGTGTGTGACAGGGTTGAAGGCTGGTGAGGGTGTGAGTGAGTGTGTGACAGGGTTGAAGGCTGGTGAGGGTGTGTGAGTGTGTGAGTGTGTGACAGGGTTGAAGGCTGGTGAGGGTGTGAGTGAGTGTGTGACAGGGTTGAAGGCTGGTGAGGGTGTGTGAGTGTGTGAGTGTGTGACAGGGTTGAAGGCTGGTGAGGGTGTGTGTGTGTGTGTGACAGGGTTGAAGGCTGGTGAGGGTGTGTGAGTGTGTGAGTGTGTGACAGGGTTGAAGGCTGGTGAGGGTGTGTGAGTGTGTGAGTGTGTGACAGGGTTGAAGGCTGATGAGGGTGTGTGTGAGTGTGCCAGGGTTGAAGGCTGGTGAGGGTGTGAGTGAGTGTGTGACAGGGTTGAAGGCTGGTGAGGGTGTGTGAGTATGACAGGGTTGAAGGCTGGTGAGGGTGTGTGTGTGTGTGTGACAGGGTTGAAGGCTGGTGAGGGTGTGTGAGTGTGTGAGTGTGTGACAGGGTTGAAGGCTGGTGAGGGTGTGTGAGTGTGTGAGTGTGTGACAGGGTTGAAGGCTGGTGAGGGTGTGTGAGTGTGTGAGTGTGTGACAGGGTTGAAGGCTGGTGAGGGTGTGTGAGTGTGTGAGTGTGTGCCAGGGTTGAAGGCTGGTGAGGGTGTGAGTGAGTGTGTGACAGGGTTGAAGGCTGGTGAGGGTGTGTGAGTGTGTGAGTGTGTGACAGGGTTGAAGGCTGGTGAGGGTGTGAGTGAGTGTGTGACAGGGTTGAAGGCTGGTGAGGGTGTGTGAGTGTGTGAGTGTGTGACAGGGTTGAAGGCTGGTGAGGGTGTGTGAGTGTGTGAGTGTGTGACAGGGTTGAAGGCTGGTGAGGGTGTGTGTGTGTGTGTGACAGGGTTGAAGGCTGGTGAGGGTGTGTGAGTGTGTGACAGGGTTGAAGGCTGGTGAGGGTGTGTGAGTGTGTGACAGGGTTGAAGGCTGGTGAGGGTGTGTGAGTATGACAGGGTTGAAGGCTGGTGAGGGTGTGTGTGTGTGAGTGTGACAGGGTTGAAGGCTGATGAGGGTGTGTGTGAGTGTGACAGGGTTGAAGGCTGATGAGGGTGTCCTCCTCAACAGTGTTTAGGGAAGCAGGTCCACTTCCCCTGAGCAGACCCCGGTGTGTGTGCAGCGTGTGCTGTCCTGCAGGGCCTGAGCCTCCTTGAAGGGTGGGGTGAGAAAGGGGAACAGCTAAGTTAAAACCTGCAGACCCAGAACCTGTGGCCAGTGAACTTGTTTTTTCAGATATTTCTGGATATAGTAACTGCCTTTTGTCTAGTTTATCCTTGTAACGTAACTGCTTTTCTTAAGATGACTGTTCTGTGTGTGATCTGCCTGCCACACTCTCTCCAGGATTACCACCGACCTTCAGTGGAAGAAATCCTGGAGAGTCCTTTGATAGCTGACTTGGTTGCGGAAGAACAAAGGAGACATCTAGAGAGGAGAGGCCAGCGCTTAGGGGAGCCTTCCAAGCTGCAGGTCTCCAGCCCTGTGCTGAGTGAGCTCAAGTTGAAGGAAAAACAACTGCAGGACAGAGAGCGTGCGCTCAGAGCTCGAGAGGACAGTCTGGAGCGTGAGTCGTGCCCAGGGCCAAGGGAGCTAGCCCTCTGTGCCGGGGGTGGGGTGGGGTGGGGTGGGTGGGGTGGGTGGGGGGGGTGGGGTGAGCACAGAGTGGCTTGTATGTACAGGGTTCTTAGAGTCATTTGCTTCTCTCCAGTGGTGGGGCACTAGGGACGGAATCCAGGACTTTGTGAATGCCAGTGGGCTACATCCCAGCCCTTTTCTGTTGAGTAATGGTTCTCAACCCCACTTTTTGAAGTGGGTATTGAATGACCCTTTCACAGGAGTCAACTAAGAACATCAGAAACAAGTGTTTTCTGATGGTCTTAGGAGTGCCCCGTATCCGTCTCCAGGCGGGTCTGCTCACATGCAGATACACCCACATGCAAGTACCTGGAATGAGGACATCATTGTGTCAACCCATCACATGCACCTGGCACAAATGCAGGTGTGTGACAGGGTTGGTACCATGATGCACTTTTGCGGACCAGTCACACACACAATAGAGAGCGGCAACTGTGTTGAAAACATCAGTATTAGAGATAAAATGACACTTTATGAATTATAATTAAAATCATGTTCTATAAAATCAACTACTGGGGAAGAAAACTGTACCATGGGAACTAAACGTGTTCAGATGTGGTTGACGTGAATACTGCCCCCTTGTGGTAGTAACAGGTATGTAAAAGGACATCACAGAATGGTGAGTCATAGCAAACTTCAATGAACTGTATTGACTGAACTATGCCAGGCATCATCTTTTGTGTTGGTAAAGCTATTATATATATATATATATATATATATATATATATATATATATATATATATATATTTCATTAGAAAGCCATCCCATGGCAATGGATCGTGTAGAGAGGAACATTGAGAAAAGAAAGGATGGTGAGGATGTTTTACAGTGAGGTTTTTACCTCAGGAATTAAGCAGGAATTGAGAAATTACACTGTGTTATTTGTTGTGAAGTTCTGTCAGCTGAATTTATGAAGCCAAACAAACCAAAATAGCGTTTGGATAACAGCATCTGAGCTTTGCCAACAAGGATACCAACTATGTTAGCAGCCAAGCTAATGAACTCAAGAAAGCCAGACTGGGGGCAAGTTCTACAAACAGGTGCAGTAGCCATTGAAGCCTCATATTTATTTGGAAGCACGCAGAATTGCCAGGGCTGTGAAACCTTACAGCATTGCTGAAGATTTGCTGTTGCCAGGTGCCAAAGACATTGTTCAAGTTATTAGGATGAACTTGTTACACACTTGAATGCCATCTCCTTATTAACGGCAGAAGGAAATCTGTCTGCAGAAGACGAGCAGGTAATCTAGGAAGTTAAATCTGCTTCACTTCCAATGTTTAGAATTCAGCTTGCTGAATCTACCGACATGGCAAACTGTTCAAGTTACTGGCAATGGGAGGTGTATCAGTGATGATGACTTAAAGATGGTTAGTTTCTGAAAGAGCACAAGATCTCTTGGAGAAAGGTCTGTGGTGTTTGCACAGATGGTGCCCAGCTATGCTAGGCTGTGAGTCTAGATTTCGGGGTTTGGTACCGAGTGAGTCCCCAAAAGTCATGGAACTCACTGTATGATTCACCAGCAAATATTAGCAATGAAGACGCTGCACAAGACTTAGAAATCATGAAAAGCGTGAATTCTGTCAGTTTTGTAAAGGCAAGCACTTTAAACCACCAACTGTTTCCCAACTGTGCTACAAACTGGGCACATGAACAACGTGCTGCTGTTACACACTGAAAAGAGATGGTTGTCAAGAGGAAAAGTTTTTGGGTTTTTTGTTTGTTTTTGTTTTTTTGAGGCAGGGTTTCTCTGTGTAGCTCTGGCTGTCCTGGCACTTGCTCTGTAGATCACAGAGCTCAGCCTGCTTCTGCCTCCCGAGTTCTGGGATTAGAGTAAAAGTTTTAGAATGTTCTTTTGAGCTTTGTGATGAACTCAAAACATTTTTAATCAGAAAGGAAGGCCGCAGT
Organism: Cricetulus griseus; assembly: GCF_003668045.3. Classification (NCBI taxonomy): domain Eukaryota; kingdom Metazoa; phylum Chordata; class Mammalia; order Rodentia; family Cricetidae; genus Cricetulus; species Cricetulus griseus. The sequence goes on along the minus strand of NC_048598.1, from coordinate 3,234,638 downwards.
ATGGAGCACTTTCCAGTGATGAAAGTGGAAGCTTACTTGGTGGACATTATTGCTATCTCTAATGAGTTAAATGTACCACTGTAAGGACAGAATGCCTCCCCTCCATTTGAAAGATCAAAGCCATTTCAAATGAAACTTCAGCTTGGCAAAAACAAAAACAAACTGGATGCCAGAAGGATTCACATGTTGCCCTGCTTATCTGCTTTCTTTCAGGAACAAGAAATTGAACCAGATAAGATTACAATAATTTCTGTGAAAGAACACTTGCACATGCTTGCAGATGACAATCCATTGCATTTTCCAAATCTACTGACACCCGTTTGCACTTGCCGGAAGCCCATTGGCAGTCAGAGTTGAAGGTGTCTCTGAGAGCACATATGAGCAGTGCTGTAATGAGAACTGATTTCTCTCCAGTGGCAGTTACACAGTTCTAGATAAGAGTTTGGCTCATACCCTGTTCTGTCTGAGACTGTTGCCCCTTCTTCTATTTCCAACCACACATCTTTGTGAAACAGGGTTTTCCAGATTGTTGGTTATCAATCCTTAGACTTGTGGAGATACTTATCTTCTGTATGCTCTTGCAAAGACTGCCCTGAGAATGTGTTCTCTGGTGAGAAAGTTATCAGCCTTCCACCAACACTGGCTTTTCACACATACAGTTGCAAATGTAGCAATCTAGTTGACTGTTGTTACATTGAGACTGTTACCCATGCTATATACTCCATGCTTCAAGACAGAATTTTACTTTTTTGTAATTAGAAATATTCACAATAGGCTGGGCGGTGGGGAGGCAGAGGCAGGTGGATCTCTGTGAGTTTGAGACCAGCCTGGTCTACAAGAGCTAGTTCCAGGACAGCCTCCAAAGCCACAGAGAAACCCTGTCTTGGGGAAAAAAAGAAAGAAATATTCACAATATATAATTACATATTGTTTTTGTGATTAATCACTATGCTTTAGTTATGTTCAGTTTGTAACAATGAAAGCACATCCTGCATATCAGATATTTACATTATGATTCATAACAGTAGCAAGGTTATAGAGAGCAACGGAATAATCATAGTTGGGGTCACCACAGCATGAGGAACTGTGTTAAAGGGTCACAGCATCAGGCAGGTTGAGAACCCCTGCAGTAAAGGAACCTTCCCTGGAGCCCAGCAAGTGGGAGAGATGAGCCAAGGTGCTGAGCTTGCCAGGCAGAAGTAAATGGTTTGATGGCCAGAGCCCCGTATTCATTTCTTTTTTCTTCCCTTTTTAAAGAGAAGGAGCGTGAACTTTGTATTCGAGAGAGACTAGCAGAGGACAAACTGGCCAGAGCTGAAAGTTTGGTGAAGAACTACAGCTTGCTGAAGGAGCAGAGGTTCCTGTGCCTGGCTAGTGACCCAGGTATGTCTGTCTGCATGCACTGTACCCCACGTGGACATGTGCAACCGGTGAGGCCATTACAGGGTTTGTACTGCTTTAACTCTGCGCTCTCAGATGTCAGGTGACTTCACAGTGAGTGCACTCTGGTAGAAATGAGATTCTACTGGTGTCGTGACTGATTCCTGGTTAGAGACAGGAGACAGGAGTCAAAATTTCTTTCATCTTCACTCACCTTATCAAAGGAAACTTTTTCAAAACTACATTTCAAATTTTTCTCTGGATATTATTTTCTTTATGTTATCAAAACTATATTTCTCTTCATTTTCAAGCAAAAACTCTGGCATTTTAAAACTGCCACACTTCAGTCATCATAGGAAGTATAGCTTAGCAGGCATGGTGGTGCAAATCTGTAATCCTAGCTCTTAGAAGACAGAATTGCTGGGCGTTTGAGACCAACCTGTTCTACATAGTGAGTTGAGTCTAATCCTGAGGGAAGTGGGGAGGAGGACTAGAAAGATGGCGCCTGGGTTAGTAAGAGGCTTCGTCCGTCATTGTCACAGCAGCGAGTGTGGCAGCAGGCATGGTACTGGAAAGGTAGCTGGGAGCTTACGTCTTCATCCTGTGGGTCTGGCATGGGCTTTTGAAACCCTAAAGCCCACCCCCAGTGACAAGTACCCCCACTCCCTGACGAGTAAGCATTCAAGTATATGAGCCTGTGGGGTCTGCTCTTATTCAAGCCACACTGTTTTTCTGGGGACTTGAGTTTCGTTCCCAGCACCCACATCCAGCCCACCTGCCTGGAACTTGCTCCAGGGGAACCCAACTCCTTTTCTAGCCTCCTCAGGTCCTTGCACTCAAGCTCACATAACCTCTCCCTCACCCCCACCCCCCACCATGAGCACACACACACTATTTACAAAATAAGCAAAAATAAATAAACAACAAAAAGGAAAATACGACTTGGGTTTCCAAGATGGCTCAGTGGGTGGAGGTGCTTGCCACCAAGCCTGACAACCCTAGTTTAATCTCTAGGACTTGGTGGAGGAGAGCTCTACTCTCAAAACTTGACCTCTGACTTTGCACACCTTTAATCCCAGCCAGCACTCAGGGAGCAGAGGCAAGCAGATAACTTGAGTTTGAGGCCAGCCTGGTCTACGTAGCAAGTTCTAGGCTAGTCATAGCTACAAAATAAGACCCTGTTTTTTTTTTTTTTTTTTTTTTTTTTTTTAAAGGAGCCAACCACAGAGTGAGCCTTTGCTTTGGATCGTTGTTAAAACCTTTGAAGTAGTTTTGTTTTTGTTTTTTATAGTCTCACTATATGGATCTAGCTAATAGAGACCTAGAACAGGACATGTAGACCAGACTGGCCTCTTAATGTACAGATATCCGCCTGTCCATGTGTATCCGTCTGTCTGTGTGCGCCACCACACCTGCCTTGATTTCAGCAGTTTTTAGATTCACAATGCTATCCATAAAGACAGAACAGATTAAATCATGATCAAGTTGATGTGTGTGCTTTATATTCACACTCAATTATTGAACACCGTTTGGGGATTACTCTTCAGTTGAGGGTGTGATAACATCTCACCCTGGTGTCTTTGAGCAGAGGTGTAGCTGGGTGAGGTGCTAGGTTTGCTTTGTGGGGTGCATAGATAGGTGTGGCACCTGTGTGAGTGAGTCATGGTATTTAGAGCAAGCTACAGAGCCCCCTGCAGCTCAGAGACTTGAGTGTTGCACACCTGAGTGTGTCAGAGCCAGAGCTCGGAGCAGCAGGGTGGAAGGGGCAGATGGCAGCTTGGGCCCAGGACACTGGAGAGGTGAGATGCCCTGCACAGTGGGGCTGTGAAGTGACGCTAAGCTCAGCCAAGCAGGCAGCCACATCTGGAAACCCCCTCTGTGTACTTAGAGAACCATTTCTGCTGTTGGATGCAATGCTCTTTTTGTAAACACTTTGTCAGGACCACCCTTTAGGCAGATGCTGTGGGTAGTGGAGGGAGGCGGTGGTGTTGAGGTCTGCTGGCGGCAGCCTGTACTGACAGAGAAACTCAGGGACTCTGGGAGCCAGGCTCTTGCCTCTCCTCTAGCTGTCTCCCTTCACCTCCCTTGATCTCTGAGGCTCCCTCTTCAACCCACAAGCACCACACAGCTGGCTGGCTGCACCTCTGTGCCATCTCTAAACATGGCCTGCCATCCCCTCCAGAAAAGGGCCTTCGTTTGCTCACAGTGGCCCCTAGTGGAAGCTTGGTAAGTATTTAAGCATTATTTCCTTTAAATGTACACAAAGGGAAATTAAGAAGGTCTTGGACCTCCCAGCCCCTAACAGCACCGTCTGTAGTTAGGGTGTCTGTAAGCGAGGTTGTCAGTGCATGTGAGACTTGTCTCATCGTCACTGCAGCTTGGCTGGCCTTGCTCACTGCAGTTGCTTGGAAACACATTTCTGGTGCTTGAGCTGTGTGAGCGCTTGGATGTGCTCTGTCATAGGCTCTCAGGAACAGAGTAAACGCTGATTTCCCTCAACCCCAGTGCATTGAACCATAAGAGAAAAATTGATTACTAAGAAATCAAAGCATTTGTCCTTGATTTTTTGGTGTCAACTCAATACCTGTGTAACCTATAAACTCAGCTATGAAAGAGGCTAATGCAGGGGCATCCTGAGGTTAAGGACAGCCTGAGCTACACAGCAAGATCATAGCTCAAACAAATATTAGAAAAAAAGTGGGACTGGAGAGATGACTCAGTGGCTAAGAGCTCCTGCAGAGGCCCTGAGTTCAGTTCCCAGCACCCACATTAGATGGCCCACAGCCACCAACAACTCCAGCTCCAGGGGCTTCAATGTCCTCTTCTGGATTTGAAGGTACCTGTATTCATGGGCATATATCCACACACATGATTTAAAAGTAATAAAGTTGAATGTTGCTTTCTGTCATCCCACCTCCTTGACCACTTGTTGCAGAGAACGTCACACAGGTGACAGCTGTAGGGCAGTGATCTTTGGTCTGATTGACAGAGTTGGTCTCAGGTAACACAGAGCCCTTTCTTTTTCTTTCTAAGACCTTGATCATCCATCCTTAGTAATGAGGAAGAAGGTTCATTTCCGTGGGGAAAGCAAAGAGAACACCACAAGGAGTGAGAATTCTGAGAGCCAGCTTGCCAAATCCAAGTGCAAGGACCTGAAGAAGAGGCTTCATGCTGCCCAGCTGCGGGCTCAGGCCCTGTCGGATATTGAAAAGAACTACCAGCTGAAGAGCAGGCAGATCCTGGGCATGCGCTAGGCCAGCAAGGCATGGAGCTGGGCCAGTGGTGGGTACTGCCAGCCCACTAGAGATTTGTACTCGACTGCTGTAGTTTTGTGTGTCTGGTTCTGAGCTTTGCCTTTGTGTGCAGTGAGCATGACGCTGGGATTGTTTGTGCTCTTTTTCAGCAGCAAGTCTACAATAAGGACATGTCTCCCTTTTCCTCCTAATAGCCCTGTGTAGAAAGTATGGTGCCTTTGCTGATTGCTTGGGCTTTTGATCTTGTGTGTGATTACTACTGGGATTTTGAGATTTTAGGAGAAAATGTTAGGGAAAGAATATTTAACCTGGAGGACTCACTGGGAAGTTTACATGATTGCGTGGTATCCTGAATCTGCCGTGTTTAGTTTTACACTGGAACTGTGTGCCCAGCATCGGTGGTCCACGACTGCTGGTGATGTGTGTGGTTCAGTCTCTTAGTGCCCATCAGCCACTTGGTGGTGGCTGGCTGTGATGTATCTCGAGGGCCTCACTGCAGTTTCCAGATGAGCTTCAGCTGCGGTGTGACCTCACTGTTGATAAGATGTGACAGGGCAGGAGTCTTCACTCTCCCACAGGTTGAATTATAGGGCCAGGGAGAGTTTTGGTGTGTGGTATTACAGGGAGAGACCCAGCCTCTGATCCGACAGCCCGGCATTCCAGTTCCAAGCTGTTCACCATACTAGTTAAACACCGGTGACTTAGACTCTGGGAGAGTGAAAGGGTTGAAGCTTATACCTAAGAACATGGATTTACCTTGAGGGAAACCCCTGCCAGAACAGCTCCCAGTGATTTCTGAAGAGTCGTGAAGAAACCCGAGGAGGAAGCTGTTGTCCTGCTGTCCTGTGGCACAAGCGGCCACCTGAAATGCCTTTATGTCCCAGGATACTCACCCTCCCAGTTCTCGTGTGGCCTTGAATAAATGGTCAGTACACTGACGCTCTCAAGCTCTATGCCTTGTCTGTATCTGATGAGAGTGTCCTTAAGTATGAACTGAACGGTCTTCGTGTTTTAAATCACATGTATGGTTCCCTAATCTTTAATGTTGGAGAACTGTCTTCAGAAAGTTGGTCTGTTTAAGGCTACTGGGGAAAAAAGCAGGCCACCTTTGCTAACTGTCCTCAGCCCCACAAGACAGCTTCAGAACAGAACAGAGTGTGAGATGTGTGTCATTGAGGGTGATGCTGCCTTCACCTGTGTCAGGGCGAGACGTTTGCTGTTTGCTACAGTTTTCTGAAGACCTCATCAGAAAGAGGTTCATTTGTCTTAATAAGTGCTGTTGGCAGGAAGGTCAGAGGCATTTTAATGTGATCTGCCTCGTGATTAAACACACAGACTTACTACATTTTAAAATTCTGTGTCCTTTACTTTCTGGATCTATAATAACTCACTTGGTTGTAGAACTTGCCAAGGTTGACCTTTCTAATGCTTTGTGTAAATTCTCTACTGTTTGGCACTTGCAGCTGCAGAAACAGCGCCAGGGATCTCTTGCAGCTGCAAATACAGTGCCTTTGGATCTCTTGAAGCTGTGTCTTTGGTGAAAGCTTGGATTGTTACGATCTGGTGAGCATCTTGCCTGTCTGTTCTGTGACAGTCTGCCAGATGGGAAATCCTGTTGAAAACTAGAAACTCAGTGGTGGTTTTTCCTTCTTTTTCTTTTTCTCCTTTAGTCTATAATGCATATTGGTAATAGCAGTACAGAATAAAACCCCGTGTATATAAAAATTCTAAGTATGAGGTTTTAAATGTTCTTGGACTTGAGAAAACTTAATTGGATACAATTGTTTATGAATAACCAGTCACCTTATTTATACAATTTTCAATACAGTAAAATCTATTTTGTGGAAATTCATCATTGTGATGTTTGTGTTCTGTGTGTGTATGTGTATGTGTGTGTGTGTGTGTGTGTGTCTGCATGTGTGGGTGTGTGCCTGTGTGCAGGTGCCCAAAGAGCACGGAGGGTGACCTCAGATGTCGTTGTTCAGAAACCGTCCACTTTGATTTTTGATGTGGGGTCTTCCTGGCCTGGGCCTCACCAATTTTGTTTTCTTGCTTGCTATCTCCCATGTCCAGGGTTCTTCCCTGGTGTCTCCGCCTCCCCAGTGCAGAGATTACAAGCACATTTTACTGCATCTAACTTTGCATGTTAGTTCTTCATGCTTGCACAGCCAGCACCTCTGTAACTGAGCATGGTGTCCATATTTCATTCTGCTTTATGTCATTTATCTCCCATTTTCCCATGAGGTAAACTTTTCGGCTTCCTACAGTCTTAAGTGCTTAGTGGTTTCTGAATTGGAGTGAAGAAAAGGGGGTGATGCTCGGGGAGCCCTGTCGGCTGGTAGCTGAGTGGAGCGCACCCTCTCTTTGATCATGGAGGCCAGCAGTGCTGACCTGAGCAAGTGCCCCACAGGGAACACGGGTGATGATTGGACACATACTTGAAAGTTGTCACTGAGAAGAGTGCTGCAAGTGTCCCACTGGTGGAGTCCAGTGATGCTAATGAATGAGTAGGAGCACTCTCGGGAAGCCTGGCTTGTGCCACCCTTACAGAGAATTTAATTTGGATCTTGATGGGTTTAGTGAGAGGGAGAGAGAGAGAGAGAAAGAGAGAGAGAGAGAGAGAGAGAGAGAGAGAGGGAGGGCGCAAAGTTATGTTGGGTGTTACTAGTTCCAGCCAGCCAATAAGTCAGCTTGCCACAATGATCCCATGTGTCTCCCAAGTGCTGGGATTATGAGCAGCTACCACACCTGCCCAGCTTTTATGTGGGTTCTGGGGTTCTGAAATCTGGCCCACAAGCCATCTCCTAGTCCAGAATTTTTTCCCTGAGCATGAAGCACTTAACTTTGCTCTACCCATCATATTTTTAGGTAACATTTGCTGACTGTGTGATTTTAATATAGACCAAGTTGAAGGTTCAGAAGAACTCCTTCAGGTATACAGACTTAGCACATGGATGGTGATGCAGCTCTCACATAGCAAACGACACTGTTAACCAAACACAGAGATTGATCCCAGTGGGCCCTTCCGATGTAGCCTCGATGGCACTCCCCAGCAGTGTCATCTGTTGAAGAGAGGGAGGGCAAGTGCGGTTTTCTCTACGGTCCTCCTGGTTAATGGGGATCTTGCTATTGAATGTTCTAAGAAACACTGGGAAATTACTAACATGAGTTTTATGGGTTGGCTTCGTTCTGTGCAACGCCAGGTTTTTAAATGGAAATACCAGAGTTTCTAGCCTGTGTGTGTGAACTGCACAGCTCACACCTGTGGCTCATCCCTGGTGAGCGAGTGTCAGACAGCCAAGCAGAAAAGACTGCACTTAGCCTTCAACAGATCCGCGTGTGCAATTTTAGAAAAAGGGACCATTAGGTGTTGAGCATGAAGCAGCAGTAGGGCGGGGAGGCTGGCGGGGCAGCGAGAAGAGGTAGCCGCAGGACTTGAAGGCTTGGAAACACACACACAGCCAACTTTTGCGTCCTGCCGCTGGAAAGCCGGCACAAGCCGGTTTCCCGCCCATCGGGAAAGCAGGTAGGTGTTTGAACCGTCTGCTGGACCAGAGAGGAAGCACTTTGCGGGGTGCAGCTCCAAGCAAGCACCTCAGCCTGGACTCACCCAAGCGCCACAGCGGCCTCGCGGCAATGGCAGAGAGAAGCCGCACGGTGGCGCCAGTGCGCCGCGAGCGAGCCGGGCTGGGGCAGCAGGTCGGGGCTGGTCGGGTCCAGTCCGGTCCTCCGTCCCTCCCCTTTCCTCCTCCTCCCCCCTTCCCCTCCCCGGCGTCACAGGTGTCAAGAGGGCAGCGTTTTACACAGTGCTGGCAACCGAGGCACTCAGGTCACAGCTGGCTCGCCCGCCTCCCAGGACAAGCGCACGTGCGCTTCTGTTTCCCACAGTGATGCTGAAACAGCCAAACGTGAATGGCCGTGGCCCGGAAACACAGACTCGCGTTATCCCAAACACCGCGCTCCAGCCAGCGTGGTAACGACTTGATGGAGTTTTCATAGCCACGGAACAAAGCCATAAACGAATGCTCCTTTGTAACAGGTGGGGAACCTCAGATGCGCTGTTGAGGGTCTCAGCCTTGGGGGTGGAAGTAGCTAGAGCTCTGCTCACAACAATGGGTCCCCCACACACAGAGAAGTGGGCAACCGTGGCTGTGTCCTGGGCTAAAGTGGCCCCCGATCATTTGACTCTGGACCTGCAATATTCCAATCCCTGAAGTGTGACTTTCTAGAACCTAGGGTAGGTTAAGGTTTAGCGCCCGACCAACCCTGAGCGATGGCCCACACCTGCAGTCCCAGCACTATGGAGACCGAGGCAGGGGTTTAAAGCTCTCTGCTATCACATAGCTAGTTTGAAGCCAGCCTGAGTTACATGAGACCGTATCTTTAAAAAACAAAACACAAAACTTTAAAAGTAAGCAACAACAACCTTCCTCTCCCCAACCCCAAGACAACTGTGGTTAAGGAAGGTGGGCCAGAGCTGCGTCATAGGACCTGTTGGCCTTTATAGGCCTGCTGCTAAAAGAGGTGGTTGGACAGGTTGGCATGGGGTAGAGGCTAGGTGCTGGCTTTAAAGCAAGACCTGGGAGGAATGGTGTTTTTTTTGCTTCCCTCCCACTCCTCACCAGGTGGGGTTTCACTCCCTCAAAGCCCAGGCCAGATGCCTAAGACTCAGGCTGCCCAGCGGCCTCCCTGGGGCCACCTCCCCCCCTGACTATGCGGTACAGACAGCTCTCGTGGTACCAGAGGCAACACTCCCAACAAGGTAGCGGCTTTCAAACGAATGAAGAGAATGTAACATGGGTGATGGGTGGATTTCCCAGAAAGAAAGATGTTGAAACCATCCCTCACCCAGGGAGGCCCTCGCTGGCTAATGGCATGCTGATGCTCATCAGGCCATTCATTACCCTTCCCCCACCCACACCTTCTCCTCTTTCCCTTTCCCAGAGGGCCAGGGTTCCGCCATCTGTGGAAAATCTCAAGCCAGGTACAAATCCAACCCTCCCAGCAGCAATGGTCTCCTGCCTGAAGACTATGTGCAGACAGTTATGGGGCTGACTTGGAAGGTGTGCCCAGTCAGTCAGCAGTTACCCTGGGCTGGATCATTTGTGATCCTCCCTGTGAAACACAACATGAGCACTGTAAAGGCTAAGTCAGTGAGCTGTGTTCAAGTACCTGGATGAGTCCCTGATAAAAAAGTGTTTTGCTTGGCCTTGGGAAGGATCCAGAGGGCTTGGGTTATAATAAAATGCAAATACTTAAATTAAAGTAGGGGAAATAGGTGTGGGTGAAACCAGGAATGAGTCCAACATGATAATTGCAGTAATTACACTAGGAGCCAACATCCCCCCCCACACCACCACCACCACAAGGGAGCAGACCACTCACTGAGGTGAGGTGGGTTAGGGGTGTGGCAGAGGCCATTGCTGCATCTCAGGCTTCAGTGGGCCTGGAGGTATCGTCTGGCCATGTTGTTAAAATGAAAACTCAATCCAGCAGGTCCAGGTGGGCCAGACAACCTGTTCTAACTAGCTCACTGGCCGGAATATCCTGAGCTTGAAGCACTAAGAGTCCCTCAGGCTCAGAAGCCCTGGAAAGCAGATGGGTTGAGCTGGGAATTGAAGTGGCCCCCCTTGTGAATGCTGTTGTCCTGCCTGAGGCTGAAGTCCCAGAGCTGGGGACAAGATGAGGAGACAGTCAGCTTTGGAAGGTCTTTCATGCCTTGATTCCTATGGCTAGGAGCAGGAGAGAGCTTGGTTTGACACCATGTGGTACAGAAGAAACTAGAGGAGGCCTCCCACCCTGCTCTCTGTATCTGCCTGGTGGGGGTTTCCAGGTCACATCTGCCCACATAGGAGAGGGCCATACACGACCAAGGGCCAAACGAGCCCAACCATGTTTCCAGGATCGGGGGAGGTGGCCAATGGATTGTGTAAACCACTGTTACACTCACCCTGGATATTCTCAGATGTTCAGCAGATGTTCCCGGGGTGTGCAGGGTGTCTTGTCTAGCCCAGCTCATGGGCAGAGCAGGCCTAGAGCATGGAATTGTACCTTAACCAGCCAGGGGCCATGGTCCCACTAAGGCAACTCTCCTAAAGAGACCTACGAGGGGGACCTGGGAGGGGAAAAATGGCTCATTAAAAAGTTGAACTTTGGAGTTCACTGAATGTTTATCTTAAACTGGTTAATTAATCAGTATCGACTGTTTACCTCCCAGAATGACAGAAGCCACCATTGCCCCCTCCCCTCCGTGGGGGTGTCTGCATTTCAGCAGGGACAACGCAATCTACGTAGGCTGGCCCACCACACAAGGCTTACTACTGTTTGATGGATCAACAAAGATGCAAGAACAGGGGCTGGACCCAACTTGGTTCCCTCGGAAACACCCTGGAAAGGGGCAAAACTGAGCAGTCTCCAGAGGGGCAGAAACATCCCAGCAGGCAGAGGGGCGGGGATTAGGAGATAGGTTAGGGGACTTGGCTAGCGTATTGGAATCCCTGGGTGTGGTCCACACACACACACACACACACACACACACACACACACACAGAGTTCAGGGATGTGTCCCCAGTGACCTGCCACTTCTTTTATTGTTTATTTGTTTGTTCTTGTGAGACAGGATTTCTCTGTGTAGCCCCGGCTGTCCTAGAACTTGCTCTGTAGAGCAGGCTGGCCTGGAACTCACAGAGATCCACCTGCCTCTGCCTCCGAGTGCTGGGATTAAAGGCCTGTGCCACCACTGCCTGACTAGCATCCACTTCTTGAAGGTTCCACCACCCTTCCTTCAATAATACCATGAGCTGGGACCAAGCCTTAAGGGAACGGTTCCCATACAAACTACAGCAACAGCTTTGAGAGTGTTCACAGTGCCTGTGCTAATCTCTCAGTGGCACTGTTCTGTTCTTACCCCCGGGGAAACTGACAGTCCTGGGGAGAGACAGTCACTCTGTGTACTGGTCCTCTTCTGCCCTCTTCTCCCAGCCCCTCCCCCAACACCAATGTGTGAACGAGGCACATACATGCTGACATGTCTGCCCTTGAAACACACTATGCGTGAGGACAGGAGGTATCGGGTGCTGGAAAGAGCACAATTTGGAAGGCTCTGGAGTCTCGTGTGAAGGGTGTGGCTTAGCTACGACGACCTTGAGATGTCCTGCATCGAATCTGCTGCTGTGGACTGGGGGTCTCGCTGTGCAGCAGGGGCTTAGGGGTGAGCCAGGGCCACATGTCATGCTGAGGCTCCTGACTGTTCTCCACCACTTAAGGCAGAGTTAATTATTAATTTTTATGGCTCCTCAGAAGCTGGCATCTGTGAACCACAAGCCCCCACACTTCTCTTCCAATCTCCAAACACTTAATCATGGTTTTGGCTGGGTCAGCGTATGCACCCTGTAACCTCAGAAATGGAGTAGTATAAAGGCCTTTATCACTTGTTCCTGGGGACGAAGGCCAAGTTCACTGGGTGCAGCTGATAATGCTCTCGAAGAAACCCAGGTGTCTTCGCCGCCTTTCAGAGCCGAGCCGAGCCGAGCCGAGCCGCCTCATGCTTGCCTCCTGATATGGGTCTTCCCTTCCCTTTGTGTTGTTTAGCTGTAGTACATGGAGCCTTCTCACAAACATGGTCTCAGTAGCAACTTAACAAAGCTGGAACTGCCCAGATGGATACAGTCCTCAGACAGAAAAGATTCAGAGAGGAAGAAGATGGAACCCAGAACTCCAGCCCCATCCCTCCACACCACTTGGCCACAGTGTTAAAGCAGTGTGGCTGGTTTACAGATGTTGGTGTGTTTGGGGCTGTTCATGACTTTTTTGGAAGGGTCAGTGAACGGGCATTTTTTCTGGTAGTCTATCGAGTTTATCACACTCTTCTAACCTGGGTCTGGAAAAACAATTGCATTCATATCAGCGCAAAGGCCAGCCATGCCCACTGATGGTGCAGTCTCCTGGCTTGTCAGAGTGACCGGCAAGGTCACAGCAAGGGCGTGGGCAGCCTGGGGACTTTGTTGCCTTTGACCTCGGAAGACTCCAGGCAGCAAGCACCAAGCCAAGAGACCTGAAGCCGTGCCCACGCTGTCTTTGGGAAGCACAGGTGGCCCCAGCATCACTCGAGTAGTCTTACAGGGAACCAAGAAGGCTGGGCACAATAGGGCACACCTACACTGTGCTGACCAATCAGAAAGTGTGTCCAAAAAAAGACTCCCTGTACAGTGACAGTGCTGAAGAGTGAAAGTATATAGAGAGGGAAGCACAAAATCTACATTCAACCAACTGCAGAACACACTGTGTGTTTTAATGCCAGAAAATCCCATTTGACTGTGTGTGTCTGTGTGTGTCTCTGTGTGTGTGTGTGGTATGTGTATGTGTGCGTGTCTGTGTGTGTGAGTGTGTGTGTGTGTGTGTGTGTGAGGTGTATGTGTGTGTGTGTGTGTGTATGTGTCTGTGTGTGTGTGAGTGTGTGTGTGTGTGTGTGTGTGTGTCTGTGTGTATGTGGTATGTGTCTGTGTGTGTGTGTCTGTGTGTGTGTGTATGTCTGTGTGTGTGTGTGTCTGTCTATGTGTGTGTGTATGTTTATGTGTGTGTGTGTGTCTGTCTGTGTGTGTGTGTCTGTCTGTGTGTGTGTGACTGTGTGTCTGTGTGTGTGTGAGTGTGCGTGTGAGTGTGTGTGTGTGTGTTTGAGTGTGTTGTGTGTCTGTGTGTGTCTGTGTGTGTGTGTGTGTGTCTGTGCGTGTGTGTGTGTGTGTGTGTGTGTGTGTGTGTGTGTGTGTGTCTGTGTCTGTGTCTGTGTCTGTGTCTGTGTGTCTGTGTATAACTAGGGCCAGGAGAGTGTAGCTTAGTGATAGAGCACTCTCCCCTCGTGCATTACAGCCTTGGGTTCAATCCCAAAATCTGAAACAAAAAACTACTGACAGCCTTACAAAAATATGGTTAGCGCCATTTAGGACAGATAATAACTTGATTTATAGTTATGAGAAAAATCCAAATGAGTTGTGGGAGAAACCCAAACCCTACAGTGTCTGTCCTGAGTGGGGAACCTGGGCAGCGTGGATCAGAGCTGGCGGTTGCTTCGCACACATCCCTCCACAGGCTCTGCCTGGGGCTGAACTGGAGAAGGGTGGGGATGGCTTGTTGCAATTCAGCTCACAAAAGTGACAGCGTTACCACTCCAGGGCCGGAGGAAGCAAGCCATGAGAGTCCAAAGTCTCAGGTGTCACAAGTCCCTGATGTCAAAGACTCCCTCAGGTGGAGTCTGTCTTCCCAGAAGCCTCCCAAACAAGCAGCAATGAGCAAATTAGCTACGAGAAATTGGCTGGTAGCCAGCTTGGGGCTGGATGCCCAAGCATGGGTGGGATGGGCCCGAGAGACTTCTTCCCCTGGGGCCTGTGAGAGTAGCTCTTTTCCCAGTAGATGCTACACAAAGTGTGAACACAGGTAGCAGGAATACTTGGAGGCTGGCCAAGGCTGTTCAGGGGTGAGCTGGACTGAACCAGCTATGCCTGGGTGCCAGGCCTGGGGCAGGTCCCCAGCACCTGGGTCACTGAGGACATCTAGTACAACTTGGTATATCCTCATGTCAGACAGAGACTGACCTTTCTACACCCTGGCCCTGCTTTCACTGTGGGCTGTGGCCTCCACTGGGGTTTATGAGGAGCAGGTGGGGACAGCCTCCCAGGTGGAAAGAGACAGTGGGAGAAGCCACAGGGCAGCCCGTGTACTTTGAGCTGCAGACTCTGTCTCAGGTCTAGGTGCCTGGTCTCGTCTTACTTCCCACAGTGGCTGGGTTTCCTCTACTCTATAGTTGAGGACACGGGCTTGGAACCAATCAGTTAAGTCTGGTTGGTAGCAGGACCGTGGTGGTACCCACTTTTAATTCCAGCACTCAGGAGGCAGAGGCGGGCAGATCTTTTGAGTTTGAGGCCAGCCTGGTCTACAGAGTTCCAGGTCAGCCAAGGCCATACAGAGAAAACCTGTCTTAAAAAAAACAAACAGCCGGGCAGTGGTGGCACACGCCTTTAATCCCAGCACTTGGGAGGCAGAGGCAGGCGGATTTCTGTGAGTTTGAGACCAGCCTGGTTTACAAGAGCTAGTTCCAGGACAGGCTCCAAAGCTACACAGAGAAACCCTGTCTCGAAAAACAAAAAACAAAAAACAAACAAACAAAAACAAACCAACAACAACAAAAAACCCCAAAAAACCTGGTTGGGATATTTTGAGCTAGAGTCACAGCCACATTTGTGAGTTTCCCGAGTTAAGTGACTTGTCCCAGCCCTCTGTTATTATGGGACAGCTGACATGGGAACCCCAGGCCACTTCTTGGGCTCAGTGGTCTCATCTGTACTCTCTGGAGTTAGTCTTCTTTGACAACATGGCCATAGCCCTCTTCAAACAGGACATGGCAGGGGAGGCATGTGACTTGCCCTTTCTGCCTCAGACACAGGCTCATGGAGCTCACACTTCCCTTCCCCAGACTGATTCCCCTTTGTGAAATGGGGAAGGAGCCATGAAAACAGCAAGCAACTACATGTCCGGACTGGAGCTACGTTCTTTCTCATGCCCACTTCCAGGCCAGTGATTCCCCGACCCTCTCAGAGACAGCAACTAGAAATCCAGGTGGACTTGGAAGCCTGGATTTAAGAGCAGAGCTTATGGGGCCAGGACTCGGGTGGTAGAGTGCTTGCTTAAGATACACAAAGCTCTGGGTTTGATCCCCAGTACAAAGTAAGTCAGGTGTCCCTATATGACACCTGTCTGTAATGACGACACTCAGGAGGCTGAGGCAGGGGGATTGGGAGAGTGCAGGAGTGGCTTACTAAGGCTTCTCTCCATTCTCCCCTCTCCCTGGCATTGCTCTCTGAGTACCACCTATGGTGGGAAGGAGGGCAGACTTGCCCTTTCTCAGGTGGGCTGTTCATGTCTGTGGTTTTCTGAACCAGCCACCCAAGCCACTCTCACCACAAAGACCCAAACTGGGGTGTTTTCTCTCTGACTTGCCAAAAATGGAAACTAGCATTGGGGTTTTTAGAATTCAACAAGTTGTCACAGGAACATACTTTGCCATAGACGTGGTCACCAGGAGGTGGTGTGTGAAGGCTGCAGGGGTGTGGAGGCTCCAACGTCTGCCCCCCACCCCAAGCTCCAACCTCTGTCCCCCCAGCTCCAATCTCTGCCCCATCAAAACAAAACCCAACCAGCACACAGTTCATTTTCCTCCTCTCAGCAAGGGCAATATCAAGACAATTCTCTTAGGTCCCAGATATAGAGACCCCCTCCAAATCATGTGATCCAGCAAGGCAGCAGCTCAGCCGTGAGAAGGGGCAGGAAGAAATGTCCTCTTCAGGGTGGCAGAGGAGGCTGGCTCATCCCTTCAGAGCATTTAGGGCTCTTGCAGAGGCCCCGGGTTCATTCCTAGCACTGGGTGGCTCACAGCTGCCTGTAACTCTAGTTCCAGGGGAATCCAACGCATTCTTCAGGCCTTTGAGGGCATCATACATGTGTGGCATTCACTTACACAGGCACAAACATACACAAAAATTAAAATATATTTTTTAATTAAAAAAAGGAAGTCCATTTCACAGAGTCATCAAGTGAGGCTTAAGAGAACTAAAGAAGGCCACAGTCAACCTTCAGATCCCTGATCCTTTGAGACCTGGCCATTCACTGAACAATGCAGCAATATTCATTGGGTGGAGACCTGCCATGGAGCAAGTGTGACCAGGGTGGTGGGGTAGCAAGACCTGGTCCTGAGGCAGTCAACCGGGAAGACACTTGAACCTACACATGGGAAGTACTTGACACATCTTTCTGAACAGATCACAAAAATAGGCCTTGATGAGTTTATAACTGCAATATGCAAGGTGGCCCGGCTAGGTCTGACCCAGCCCAACCCTCCCTGGGGAGGTGAGGCAAGAAAGATTTAGCACCTCTGAATACAGGGAACTTGAAAGCAGGAGGGAGAAAAGAAAGAGGAGAGAGAGAAGGGGATGGAGAGGACATTAGGGGCTATGTGTATGTAAATACCACCTATCAAAGGCTCCAGGTTGTAAAAATACACACACACACACACACACACACACACACACACACACACACACACTCACACTCAGAACACAATAAATCTGTTGCTAGGTGAAATAAGGCTCGGAGACAAACTCTAGGCAGTCCTATTACATGTGGACTCCACCCATGGAAGTCACAGAAATGGCCACGTAGTGCCCACCAATCAAACGGTACAGAGGCCTAAGTTACCAAAGGATGGTGGGTTTTAGAGATCTGCCACACATAAACACACATGTGAACACATGTGCACATTCACAGGAAGCAAACCGTAGTCTTGACAAGTGGAGATGTTTATAGTGCTACTGCGGCAATCATTTAATATAGCAGAATGGGAAATTTGTACCTTAAGCCATGGCATTTTATTTGCCTGCTAGTACCTCAATAAAATCTTTTTTAAAATTTTCTTTTGTTGTTGTTGTTTGTTTCTTGAGACAGGGTTTCTCTGTGTAGCCCTGACTACTGGAACTCACTTTACAGATCAGGCTGTCCTGAAACTCAGAGATCTGCCTGCCTCTGCCTCCTGAGTGCTGGGATTAAAGGAGTGTGCCACCATGTCTGGCAATGATTTATTTTTATTATTTTCAAGTGTGTGTGTGTGTGTGGTGTGTGTGTGTGTGTGTGTGTGTGTGTGTGTGTGTGTGGTGTGTGTGTGTGTGTGTGTGGTGTGTGTGTGTGTGTGTGTGTGTGTGTGTGTGTGTGTGTGTGTGTGTGTGTGTGTGTGTGTGTGTGTGTGTGTGGTGTGTGTGTGTGTGTGTGTGTGTGTGTGTGTGTGTGTGTGTGTGTGTGTGTGTGTGTGTGTGTGTGTGTGGTGTGTGTGTGTGTGTGTGTGTGTGTGTGTGTGTGTGTGTGTGTGTGTGTGTGTGTGTGGTGTGTGTGTGTGTGTGTGTGTGTGTGTGTGTGTGTGTGTGTGTGTGGTGTGTGTGTGTGTGTGTGTGTGTGTGTGTGGTGTGTGTGTGTGTGTGTGTGTGTGTGTGTGTGTGTGTGTGTGTGTGGTGTTGTGTGTGTGTGTGTGTGTGTGTGTGTGTGTGTGTGTGTGTGTGTGTGGTGTGTGTGTGTGTGTGGTGTGTGTGTGTGTGTGTGTGTGTGTGTGGTGTGTGTGTGTGTGTGTGTGTGTGTGTGTGTGTGTGTGTGTGTGTGTGTGTGTGTGTGTGTGTGTGTGTGTGTGTGTGTGTGTGTGTGTGTGTGTGTGTGTGTGTGTGGTGTGTGTGTGTGTGTGTGTGTGTGTGTGTGTGTGTGTGTGTGTGTGTGTGTGTGTGTGTGTGTGTGTGTGTGTGTGTGTGTGTGTGTGTGGTGTGTGGTGTGTGTGTGTGTGTGTGTGTGTGTGTGTGTGTGTGTGTGTGTGTGTGTGTGTGTGTGTGTGTGTGTGTGTGTGTGTGTGTGTAGTTATGCACATGAGTGCTGGTGAAGTCCAGAGGCACCGTGTTCCTTGGAGTTATACAACTGCCTGATGTTGGACCTGAGAACCGAACCTGCATCTCATGCTAGAGGGGAGCTATTTTTAACCACTACGCTCTCTCTCCAGCTGTCTGTCTTCACTGTCTGT
This sequence comes from Cricetulus griseus, assembly GCF_003668045.3. Taxonomy (NCBI): domain Eukaryota; kingdom Metazoa; phylum Chordata; class Mammalia; order Rodentia; family Cricetidae; genus Cricetulus; species Cricetulus griseus. Next base: position 3,216,407 of record NC_048598.1, on the reverse strand, counting down.
ATCTCCCAGCATCTCTGTGTGGCCTTCTCCTCGTTCCTCCTAAACTATTTTTTAACCCACAGCGACTACTCCCACTCACTTGTCAGTTACTTTTGGCCAAAGGAAGCCACAGTCAGTCTTCTCCCTCCTTCTCAGCCTCCCTTCCGGGCTCCAGGCTCCACTGTGAGCTGCAATAAGCACACGCCCGCACCCACCCCCTCCCCAGCCTGAGCCAGGCTTTATCTCTGGGCAGCTACACCTTTAAGACCTCTTGGCACTCACGTGCTACTGTATCTGTGCTTCAAACCTTGTCACGAGCCAAGAAGGAAGCTCTGGGGGAAAGCGCCACATTGTTGAACAAGAGTCCAAGAAGTGCTTGGAGAGGTATTTGCATTTGCAGCACAGAAAAGTGACCTCATATTGCATAGCCATTGGCTGAGATTCAGATGCTATGGAACAAAAGATCCCTGGGTGCCAGCACTTACATCCTGGGATAGTTGTCTCTTGGTGGACATGGAGGATTGGTAAGTTGGATATGTCCCAAAGAACTTCTCTCCTGCCCTTTCAACTGATGTCCACTGAGGCCCTTCAAGTTTTTATCATGCCTGAGGAATTCCTTTCTGGGACGCACAGACACATGGAGTCAACAATTCCTATCTAACCAATGAGCCAGGATTGTCTGCAAAAGACATTGTAGGGACTGGAGAGATGGCTTAGCCGGTAAGAGCACTGGCTGCTCTTTCAGAGGACCCAGGTTCAATTCCCAGCACCCACGTGGCAGCTCACAACTGTCTGTAACTACAGTTCTAGGGGATCTGAAATGCACATAAAATAAAGTTAAATAATAATAAAAAAATTGTAAAAGATTCTGCTTGTAAGAATTCCCCAAGAGCCAGCAAGCAGGCTTCTTCTTCTGTGTTCTAGGGTCCCTTGTCAACCACAGAAGGCAGAAACCAGGGATCCTGAGATAAGCATTTAAACTGGTTGTAGTGGAACATTACACTTTAATCCCAGCACTCGAGAGGCAGAGGCAGATGGATGCCTGTGAGTTCGAGGACAGCCTGGTTTGTACAGTGAGTTCCAGGACAGCCAGGACTACCTAGTGAGACTGTCTCAGAAAATAAATAAACAATAAATATCTCCTTTGTTCCCCAGACACTTCTTCTCTATTTGCATGTCACACATACATACATCATACACGCATACATGATTTCTCTATCTGTCAAAAATCTAGGAATCTCAGAGGGAAGAAAACATGAACTTGTCTTCTTGTAAGTGACATACCTTCATTCTTCTTCAGGGCCGAAAAGAAAAAATCTCATTGTGTGAGCCACGTCTCCCTTACGAACCTCTCTGTTGCTGGACACCCAGGTGGGCCCCAGAACTCAGCTCTTGTGAACAGTGCTGCCGTAAACACTGGTGTGCACAAGTCTCTGTGAAGGGTCGACTGACTGTCCTCAGGGTCACACCCAGGAGAGACAGTCTCTTTTTTTTTTTATAATTTATTTAACTTTATGTGCATTGGTGTCAGATGGTGAAGGGTTCAGATCCACTATAATTGGAGTTGCAGACAGCTGTGAGCTGCCACGTGGGTGCTGGGAATTGAACCTGCGTCCTCTGGAAGAGAAGCCAGTGCTCTTAACCATGGAGCCACCTCTCCAGCCCCTATTTTTAGTCTTTTAAGGAGCCTCATTTTCACTGTGGCTAGGTCATCAATGACAGAGTAAGAAAGGAGAAGGCAAAGAGGGGACTATGCTTAATGTAGGGTACAGACTTACATGAGCATGTCCTTGTGTAACATAGTAACATGTACAATGAATATACACAATGGAATTAAACAACCTTAAAAAAATCCCTACCTGTGGCATTCAAATTTTAGTGGTTGGTTTATCAGATTATTAAATTATTGATGAAGTATGAACTGTGCTAACTTTTTCAAAAAAGCTATTTTGAACGAAGTACTAAAAGCCTAATAGAGGGATTATGTCTTGTGGTTCAGCCAGTGTGCCTTTAGGAAAGGTTGTGGTCTATTCAATGAGCTTGGGAATTCTGTCATTGGGAAAAATAGGTGTTGTGTCTAATACCACCCAGGCCCACCAGCCAGTGGGAATGGCACTGCCCACAGCTGGCTAGACCTTCCCACAGCAACCAGCAATCAGGAAAACACCCTAGAGGTTCCTTAGGGGCAAGCTGAGGGAGGTATTTTCTCAGTTGAGCTTCCTCTTCCTGGATAACTCCAGGTTGGGTCAAGTTGACAAAAAGTCAACTGGGACACTGGCTTCCACTTTTTTACAACTGCCATTTGGAGGTTGGTTCTGCTTCTGGTTTGGAGAAGACGAAAGGCAGATACCAGCCTCTGGCACACTGGTTCCCACTAAAGATAGAGATTCCCACAGGCTCCCTGGGCGTCACGTGACCCACGTAAGCCACCTGGAGTGGGGTGTGCTATGTGTCTGTCTCTGAGAGGCGCAGTCTATCATCTGAACTGACAATAAGTCAGCGTGACTGCCGGTGTACAGCTGTGTGCTGCATCGGCTAAAGGAAGGCTGCTGTCACGACAGAGGCCCTACAGTGGTAGCGGTGGTGGTTCAGCAAACTTTCCCTGTGAAGAACCAGTGAGTAAATAGTTTAAGTCTTGCATGTCATGTGGTCTCTTCTCCACGTCTTAGTCACAGTGAAAGTAGTTACATCAGGCAGGTTTCTGTTGCTGTAACAAATACCTCAGAGAAATCAACTTGAACAGAAGAAAGGTTTGTTTTGGTTTATGGTTTCAGTGGTTCTAATCCATGGTTGCCAGACGGACTATCATGGCAGGAGAGCATGGGGGGAGCAAAGCTGCTCATCCCATGATGATTGGGAAGCAGAGGGGGCCATGGGAAAGGGCTGGGATCCCAATGTCCCCTTTGAGGGCACACCCCTGATGACCTAACTTCCTTCTAGTAGACCTTTTTTGTTTTTGTTTTTGGACAGGGTCTGACTGTTCTGGGACTCTATATGTAGACCAGGCTGACCTTGAACTCACAGATATTGATCCACCAGCTTCTGCCTCTCGAGCCAACTGGAGGATGAGGTTTTTATTGCTTGTGCATCAATGGTGGACTGTACAGTCCTGTCTTCCCTAAGAGTCATATCGTGTGCGTACGTGCGTGTTTGCCTGCATGTGTGCAATGTGTGCATGCATGTGTGTGTGAGTGTGTGTGTGTGAGTGTGTGTGTGTGTGAGTGTGTGTGTGTGTGTGTGAGTGTGTGTGTGTGTGTGTGTGTGTGTGTGTGTGTGTGTGTGTGTGTGTATGTGGGTGTCTATCACTCACCACCAGATGAGAGGGATGATTTGGGAGCAGGATAGAGATGGGATGATAGGCAGCTAGGCCTCCCCTTGAGGCTTAGGCCTCCAGGAGAGGGTACCAGGAAACGTCTAGTCCTATGTCCCAGGAAGAAGGGGAGGGGGGGATGGATGATGAAGATGGCCAACAGTCTGCCTCACTCCCTGCCATGTCCTCTCCTGCTTCTCACTGTCTCCATCCTGCCCTTCCACACAATACTCCCTCACTCAGCACTGGCAAAGTTGATGTGGTTGAAGATAACTCCAAGCCTGTGCCATAGTGGTTGGGTCAGCCGAGGTTTAAGAGAGCAGGAAACAATTTTCCTGGCCACAGGTCTGATTCTGGAATGAGTGCATGTGACCCCAGGGAGAGAGCGGATTTGATCCTTGGTTCCAGCTTTTGGTAAAGAATCATTCTTTTGTTTTGTTTTCTGTTTTGAAGCAAGGCTTCTCTGCATAGCCCAGGCTAGCCTGGAACTTCTGAGCCTCCTTCATCTGCCTCTCAAGCACTGGGATGGAGGCCTGACCTTCCTCCACCCCCTGTCTGGGAAGTGGCTCTCGTCATTCTTCCTTGTAAAAGAGCATCTTCTTTCTTAGAGGGAAGTGATAGGAACCCTAGAGCCACTGTTGTCATTAAAAAATGTGGATTGTGGGGCGGTGATAGTGCATGCCTTTAATCCCAGTACTCGGGAGGCTGAGGCAGGTGGATCCCTGTGAGTTCGAGGCCAGTTTGGTCTACATATTCAGTGCCAGGACAGCCTCCAAAGTTACACAGAGAAACCCTGTCTCAACCCCCCCCCCCAAAAGGTGGGGAGTATACATATATACGTACACACACATACATTATATACATAGGCATACGCACACATACACTTACATACCTATACATACACATACATACCTATAAATACACATATATACATAAAATTTTCCCTTTTTTTCTTTGAGTCAGATTGTCACTATGTAGCCTGGGCTGTCCCAGAACTCACTATGTAGATCAAGCTGGCCTTGAACTCACAGAGATCTTCCTGCCTCTGTTTCCTGAGTGCTGAGATTAAAGGTATGTGCCAGCTCATCGTTTTTCTTGTTTGTGTGTGTGTGTGTGTGTGTGAGAGAGAGAGAGAGAGAGAGAGAGACAGAGAGAGACAGAGAGAGACAGAGAGAGACAGAGAGAGAGAGAGAGTGTGTGTCTCATACAGCCCAGGCTAGACTCCAACTTGTAAGTTTCCACCTCGTCCTGGGGCTGCTCTCACAGAACTGCATCTGCATCATAAAAGAAATAGACTAGTGACATGGATATGCAGTGCAGGATGAGCTTGAACCTATGACCCTCCCGCCTCTGGGTCACCTTGTGCTGGGATTGGTGGACCTGAGCAGCCCAGTTTTGCTTTGAGTCCAGTGACATGAAACCATTCACGATGTCACATGGCCACACACCTTCTTCACTTTCCCAAGCTGTGTTGAATCCTGACAAAAATACACACATAAAAGAACAAAGCCAGGAGGCCTGAAGAAGCCAGCCTCTTGTATGTACCCCTGATAAAATGAACTATGGCTGGAGAGAGTCTGTAAGTGAGTTCTTAATTGGTCTAAATAATAAAAAACCTGGAGTCAGATACAGAGGAAAACGCTGAGAGATCAGAGAGAAGGAGCCAGCCAAAGCCACCTCATCTCAGTAGCTTCCCAGTGGAAAAGAGAGCGACAACGATAATACTAAGTTGATAATTGGTGGCTGCCTACTACAAGTGAGGCACTGTGAGCTGCTTTGGGGTCAATCAGCATTATCCCCATCCACAGACAGCTGGCCAGGACCTGGTGGAGGCATCGGCAGAGCTGAGACTTGTCAGTCTTTCTGACCGGCTGAACTTGGTGACACTGTACCCATCTCTGCTTTCCCCTTTCCCTAGTGGAAGTGAGAGGACAGCTTGGGGACAGCCTGTGGGAGCTTGGCTTAGCCAGCATGCTGCTGGTGCTGAGCTCCCTGTGCAGACAGCCAGAGGCCTTAGCTGTCTGAGGGGAAAGTGGAGAGTTGCTAGGGTTGAGGCAGCTGCAGGCCTGCAGAACCAGGCTAGCCTCAGTAAGGGGCCCTGGAACCTAAGGCTACAGAGCCACTGAACCCCTGACTATCTTCCTCAGAGACCAGGACATATGGGTCCCTCTACGTGGGTTGGAGAGAGGATTTCAAGAGACCCTAGCTGGAGATAAAAAGACCCATAACACCGAGGGTTGCCAAGGAGTCTAACAAGATCCACATCACAGGTGTGTGTGGACCTGTGCTGATACAAGGCACTTGGTCATTAGCTCTTGTCCCTTGCGGGGGGGGGGGGTTTAGCCTTGTTGGAGAGTCCTGGAGTTGCTGAGGGAGGGGAGGTTGTCAGCTCAGGCCCTGGTGAGCTCCCTCCCATGAAAAATGCTGTAGCCTGCTGCTCCTGCTGTCCCTCAGAGCAGCCCACTGCCCTCAGTCTTCCAAGGCTAATCTCTCAGTAGAGGAGCCTCTAGACAAGCTTTTGTGTCCTCTCTCACCTCAGCCCCAGGAAGGAGGAGGTAAAGATGAAGTGATCAAAGGTACTAAAAATCATTCTCGTTTTTCAATGGGGAAACTGAGGCAAGGCAGGGGAATGTCTTGCACTAGTGTGGTGGTGGGAAGATTCTTCCCTATGCTCCCTAGGGACTGCCTCTCACCAGACACTGGTCGGTTTTACAGGATTAGAAGGCAGGAAATCTACAGCCACTCTGCAGAAGGGTGCCATAATCCCTTCTCGGCTAGTGGTACCCACTCTGTTCCATCTAGGGGTTGCAGCGTCTAAGTGCTTTAAGCAGCCTGGCTGGCTACAGAGATCCCAAGTGGAGCCCTGCTGTGCCCCCAGGGGTGGACTCAGCTGGTCGTTCTAGGCCTATGCCCCTTATGGCCTGGTATCTACTGCTCTGAGCCTCACTAGAGTGGGTCTCATGGAAGGACTTTCAGGATTGCTGAAGGGGCTGAGGACTCCAGGGGGAGGGCCACGGGTCTGGGAGGGTGGTGTGCACCTAATACAAGAGCTGCTGTAGTCATCGCCTCAGGACATGGGCTTTGTCACCCTTGGCCCTCTCCTGCCCCTGGTGACAATTTAGCTTCCTGAGAAGCATGATGGACAGGTTTGTTTGTTGACCTTCTTGGGGCTCTATGGCTTGAGCTTTCAGACCTCTGCATTGACCTGCTGCCCAGGAGGAAGAACGGTCACCAAGTGACGTGTCTGTACAGGTCAGAGCCACTGGTTGCTCACCTCAGTCAGGAGTCAGGCTGGGAACAGAGCTGTACAGGGTGGGATCAGGGCCAAGGCTCAGCAGCAAGAGGTCCTTGTCCTGACTTGGAGCTGCAGAACATATCTGGGAGCAGTATGCTCTCACCCCAAGGAGGACCAGGGAGAGCATGGAGGGCTCACTTACACTCCCCTTTCCTCAAAGGGCCAAACCTGGACCTCAGGGCACTTAGGCACAGGACAGACCCACCTACGGGTGAGTCCTTTCTTCTCTTGCTGCCCCCAAAGTCTCCTTGGTTGGGGCGAGGAAAGCAGCAGGGGAGACGGGCCTGTCTGGGCCCTGGAATACCATCTGGGAATGTGGCAAGGCCGTCTGGAGGACGCACACTTCTTTCTCTCTCCACCCTCTCAGCATCTCTGCTCGAGTGGCAACACGTATCTAGGAATTATTATTATTATTATCTCCACTAATTATAGCGGCTCCAGCAGCTAGGCCTTGCGGCCTTGGCACTGCAGGGGAAATTAGGCATGTAATTACATCATGGAGCCATCTTCTCCCACCTCCCTTAGACTTCCTCCTCTCCCCCTCCAGCCCAGCCAGCCAGACTAGCCACCCCCACAGTCCTTTATGAGGGGCCTGGCACTTGGCCAGCATTCCTACCCTCCCCTGACTCCCTCCACTTAGCATCCTTCACTGGGTCCAATACCGGCAATCCTTACAACTCGAGTGTTTCTCCCCCACACCTCAGCTGAGGCGTCTGTTTTACAAGGTCCTTCCTCTGAATCCTCAGCCCAAGAAGCCAACAGGAATCCACGGCTCGGCAGCACACACACACGCCCTGGGTGAGCAGCAGGCTTAGCAGGCGATTCCTTGCCTGGGCCGCCTTCCTTCTGGAGGCATCTAGCTCTAGAGCCCTCCTGAAGTCTGTGGGGGCAAATCTCAACCGCACTGGGCAAGAGGGTCTTGTCTGGATGGAATTCATCCCAGAAGGACCTGGCCAAGGGAAGGTGACTTGGTTACAAGTTGGCTTCTTGGCCATTTGTTGTTGATGTGATGAGCAGCCCGGGCTGTGGAGATAAGACAGCACCCTCCCCATCCAGGGGCCCCACAGAGCTGATATTGGTGGCCTTGCTCTTCTTCTGGGTGATGACTCATGCCAGTGGTGGGGTGGGGAGGGTGCCTGCAGCCCTGCCTATCTGTCAGAACACATCTGAGGAATGCCGCCTACAGCCCGAGAAGGGCCTGTGTGCAGGGCCTGATGAGGTCAGCCACCAGAGAGCCACATGCCTCCCAGCAAGACTGAAGGTGTAAAGATGGAGACAGCCTGTCGTCCTAGCTTCCAGCTGCTCTGTCTGCTCAAGTTCCCTCACAACAAAATCTTTGCAGACATGTGTCCTTGTCCTTGTGCGGGCTAGCCTCTGCCGAAGACATCTTGGGAGAGGAAACCTCAATTGAGAAAATGCCCCACAAGACTGGCCCATGGGCAAGCCAGTGGGCATGTTCTGGATTAGCGTGGGAGGGCCCAGCTCTCTGTGGGCAGTGTCAGCTCTGTGGCGTTTGGTCCTGGGAGCTATGAGAAAGCAGGCTGAGCAAGCCAGCAAGCAGTGCTCCTCCACAGCTTCTGCATCAATTACTGCCTTCAGGCTCCTGCTCTGGCCTCCCTCAGGATGGAGTATGGCCTGAGAGTTGTACGTTGAAATAAAGCCTGTCCTGGCCACATTGCTTTTGGTCAGTGTTTGATCACAGCAGTAGAAACCCTACCTAAGGCCATCCCTCTTTTGAGAGTATTTGACTGTCAGAACCTGCAGGTCCAGAGCTGTCAAGAGTCCCATGTGGGACACTGGAGGGAGATGACCAGCCTTAAGCCATGACCCAGTGCTGGGCCTGTCCCAGGCTCACAGTGACATCTGACTGGGCAGAGAGGGTCTTAGAGGAAGTTTGTGGAAAAGCATCCCCATCTGTGCTTCTGTAGCAGAATGCCTGAGGCAGAGTCACTTACAGAGCCCCAGGCTCCATTCCCAGAGCCGCCTAAAAAGGGCATGATGTAATTACACCTGTAATCCCAGCACTCTCAGGAGGTAGAGACAAGGAGATCAGACATTTACGGTCTTGTATGACTACAGAATGCATTTCAGGCCAGTCTGGGCTATGTGGGACTCTGCTGAGAGAGAGAGGAGGGAAGGAAGGAGGAAGAAAGGGAGGCAGGCGGAAGAAAGCAAAGGGACATTCATTTAGCTCACATCTGGAAGCTGGGAAGTCCGTCCTTGCAGAGTTATGAGCTATCATAGCAAGGCAAACTTAACCTCATAATACTCCTGGCCCTCCAACTCTAATCCCCAACTCTGACTCTTTAACCCTAATTGAATCCTCAACCTAACCCCAACCCTAACCCTCTAATTCTCTAACCAATAGTCTCTAACCCCAAACCTAACCTTAACCCTGACAACACAAAACAAGACCTGAGAAACAGAGAGCAGGGAGGGAGGTTTTAACTTTGTAACAAACCCACACTGTTATCTATTACCTCCCGCAGCAGCAGTGGTGACTTACCAGAGCAGAAACTCCATGGCCTGCTTGCTTCTTAAAGGTAATTAGGTTTCAACACCTGGCTTGAGAGGGAAATGGAAATGATAGCAGTGACATTTGGATTTGTCTTGAAGGACAAGAACTCTCAATGGATGAGTTGGAGAGGGCATTGCCTGCCCAGGTGAAACACCAGAAAAGGAAACAAAGAAACAAAAGAGCAGAACACCCAGTTAAATCCAAACCAGTTTCAGCGCATGTCAGTGTTGAGAGACCTGCCCACCGCACCCCGGAAGTGTGCTCATTAGCCATCAACCATTAGTTAACCATCAATTGATGGTTAACTGGCATCTCTCTGTCTCTGTCTCTGTCTCTGTCTCTGTCTCTCTCTCTCTCTGTCTCTGTCTCTGTCTCTGTTTCTCTCTTTCTCTGTCTCTCTCTGTCTCTCTTTCTCGATTTCCTACATTTGGCAATTCCAGGAATGAACAGGAGCAAAGAGCAAAATGTGGCTGAGTGCAAAGAGATACAAGGAGGCCCGCAGCCAGCTGGGAGCTGTGGCCACCAGCAGCCAAAGAGGCTTTCACTAGCAGGTCCTGGTGTGGCTTGGAATCACAGCCCACCTGCCAGCCAGCAAGGCTCTTGGCTATGGTGACTTCTGTTTCTTCCAGGATCACTTTGACACTACCTGGAAAAATCCAGCCAAGTATTTGGGTTCTCTTTTCTTCCCCAGTTCCTGCACTCCCACCCCGCTTCTGGCTAATATGCATTTGGGATATGTAGCATGTTTTGTTTTGTTTTTCCTGAATGGCTCTCGTGTACCAGACACTGTGGGGGCACAGGGAATGTGACAACCAATGGAATATAGTCTTTGACCATTGTGGAACTTATCTTTTGAAAGTTCAAGTGATGGCTCAGTGGTTAAGAGCACTGGCTGCTCTTGCAGAGGACCCAGGTTCAGTTCCCAACACATATGTGACAGTTAACAGCTATAACTCCAGTTCTAGGGGATCCAACACCCTCTTCTGAACTTCTTGGGCATGTCATGTACATGGCACACAGATATCCATGCTGACAAAACACCCATATACACAAAAGTAAATACATCTTTAACAAAACTTTGACAGAATACATGTTTTATGTGGGAGCAGGAACATAAAACATACATACAGACAGGCAAATACAATTTCTCCTACCTTCTCCCTTTAAATAAAAAGCTATGCCAAGTGTGGTGGTGCTCGCCTTTAATCCCAGCACTAGGGAAGCAGAGGCAGTAGGATCTCTGTGAGTTGAACCCAGCCTTGTCTACATAGTGAGTTCCAGAATAGCCAGGGCTCTATAGAAAGACCCTGTCTCAAAAACACAATAAATAAATAAATAAATAAATAAATAAATAGCTATTTTAGGAGCTTAAAGACTCAAGTTCAGTCCCTACTAGCCATACTGGGTCACTTACAACTGCCTATAACTTCAGCTCCAGGGGATTTGATGACCTCTTCTGGCTTCTAAGAGGGAAGAATGTACCAAAACATACTACACTACACAACACACACACACACACACACACACACACACACACACACACACACATATTTAAATTTATATTTTTGGTTGTGAGCTTTGCCTTTAACAGCTGAGCCATCTCTCCGGCCCTTAAATTTAAATTAAAAAAAACAAAAAACAAAACAAACCACAGTTTCAGAGAAGGTAAATTCTGGGCCAGAGCCCTCTGAGGAGTCTCCATGGATAAAGTCCACGGAGAGGGAATGTGACAGGGTGACAGTCCCTGCCTCAAATGTTCATCTGATGGAGCAAACAGAACACACTCCAAATACAATACAAAACCACCTCCAACACAAATATGTCATTATTTCTGTTCAAGCTGTGAACAGGGTGTTAGACAAGCACTGTGTCCTGGGTCCATCATTTGATCCTTCTATTTAGCAAGTGCCCCCGAGCAATCCTGTGAGGTCAGGGTGTCATTGTTCCACTTGACAGATGGAGAGGTGACAGCTCATTGAGTGTGGAGTGATCTGTCCTGCGTCTAACCGGTAGCTAGTGGTAAGGCCTCACATATGATGACCCACCCATGATGCTGAAGATATGGGGATGTCGTCTGTGCCATCAGGTCTGGGGTCGTTAGAGGGTAAAGGAAGATGTGTGTACATTCTCAATTGTGTCTTAGTTCACCAGGGTGCTGGTCTTTCACAGGCTAAAAGCAGTCATAGAGGCAGGGGGCAGAGATGGAGAGAGAAAGACAGACAGACAGACAGACACCGACCAGCAGGCTGCCCTTGAATGCAGAGATCTTCTGTTCTCATGGCCTGAGTGCTGAGATTAAAGGCATGTACCATGACACCCAATTATCTTGTTTTTTCTTGTCATTGGGACCTGGCACTCACTGGCTCAGCTAGTCTTGTACTCTTTCTACCACCCCCCACATACACACACACACACACATAGACACACACATATACACACATATATACACACACACACACACCATACCACACACACACACACACACATACACACACATAACATACACATACACACACATATTCACTCATAACACAAACACACATACACACATACATATATACACACACCATACACACACATACATACACACACATACACACACACACACATACATACACACACACACACACACACACACATATATACACATACATACCATGTCACACACATATATACACCATACCCCCCACACACAATACACACCATGCCACACATACATGCACACCCCCCCCCACACCACTATATTACAAGCATGTGCCACCTATGGTGGTTTGCATGAGAATGGCTCTCAAGGGCACATATATTTGAATGCTTGGCCACCAGTGGTGGCACTGTGAAATGATTACAAGGATTAGGAGGTGTGACCCTGTTAGAGTAGGCAGGGTCTTGTTGGAGGAAGTGTGTCACTGGGGGTGAAAAGCCCATGCCAGACCCCAATCTCGCTCTCTCTCTCTCTCTCTCTCTCTCTCTCTCTCTCTCTCTCTCTCTCTCCCCGCCTGTAGACCAGGGTGTAAAGGTCTCATATATGGCTCCAGCACCTGTTTACATGCTACCATCAAGCCTCTGAAACTGTAATCAAGCCCCCAGTTAAAGGCTCCCTTTTATAGAGTTGTCTTGGTCATGGTGTCTCTTCACAGCAATAGAACAGAGACTAAGACATTGCCACAGCCAGATTTTGTTTTGTTTTGTTTTTTTTTTTTTTAATGTGGGCACTGGGATGGAACTCAAATCCTCATGTTTTCATGGCAAGCCCTCCTTATTGAGCTCTCTCCCTAATCTGCCAGGAGACTTTAAATGAATTTGTTTTCGAATGAGAGGAGAGACGACAGCTCACCGAGGGTCTCTATGGCCTCTCACCTGTGTGGGAGAATCACAGGCTGCCCAGGAATCCTTGAGCTCATCCGTCATTTGGTCCCTGGATCTCCAGTGGCAGAGTCACTCACAACCTTGTTAGAAACATTTTCTGGAATTCTTGAAATCTCTACTGAGTTGGAACCCCCAGCATGTGGGACCCAGTTGTGTAGTTAATAAGCCCACCATGCAGCCTGATGTTCTAGACCCGGCTGCCGCAGTTTCCAGGGCCTTGGCTTTATCAGAGGCAGGAAGCAGTCCCAGTGGGTTTGTAGCTCAGACCAGAATTCACCCAGTCTAGTTCCAGAAATGTGCTAAAATACTCAATGCATGTATTTTGAACAAAGGAATCAGTGAACCCTGGACTCCTCTTGAGTTGTCCCTAGGGTGACTCATTGGCTCAGCTACAGTACCAGGATTCTTAGGGACTTGGGAAGACCAGAAGCACCTACAGACCAGAGGGCTAAATTTTATCTCCACTTAAGTCATGGGGTGAGCACAGACCCGGAGAGCTCACATCACCCTGGCTCATAGCGGTTGCCCATTCCTGGGCTGTAAATATTTCCAGCAGGGCCCACGGATATGCATGGATACGCACACACCTTGGTTCTCCAGATGGAGCTGGCATGGTAGCTGTAGTTGGTAACTTGTGACTCAAAGGGGACTCACCTTTAAGCATGCATGTATTATATCTGTGGATAGCACAGAGTGTTGGAGAAAGGAACTGTCCCATCACCAGAGTCTGTCCCATCACCGGAGGGAACCATCTCCGGCAGGTACAGGCTTGGGTCTACTTCCATGACCACAAGAGGGAAGAGTAAAGCAACAAGTGCTGACCTGTCTCACCCGCAGTGTCCACGGATGCCAGGCTGGGGTGGGGTCGGATTAGAAAGGCCCCTCACCTTTAGGGCCACCCACTCCCACCACACTCTTTCCTCCTGTCTGGCTAATTTAATGATACTCTGCAGTTCTTCTGTTGGTTGCTTTCATGATCTAAATTAATACTAGTGGCTGGTCTGCTGTCCATTCGTGAACAGGTGCTGTCCTAAGCACCTTGGACATATTAAAGACTGAATCTTCACTGTGGTCCATTGAAGTAGTTACTGTTTATGCTCCCATTTTATAGACAAGGAAGCTGAGGCACGGAGAGGTTGGGTAACTTGCCCAAGCTCATAAAAGACAGAGACAGGATTCAAACCCAGACGGTGCGGCTCCACATTTTTCTCCTTGGGGGAAGGCTGTCTAAAGTTGCTTACTGAACCTTGGAGGTAAGGGACAGTTACAGGCAAATGACGGTAAGAACACAATTAGACCAGCAAGCTGTAGCCAACCCACTTTTATTGCCCTTAGAAAGACCATGACGTGGAAAAACAATGTCTAGATAAGACTGATTCTGCCTACCACAGAGTGGGAGATACTTCATGGCATCCAGGGGGCTGGACAGGCTGCAGGGCCACCCACCACCGGGAATGCAGTGGACCGAACATGCCAATGGCTCCATGCCCACATATATCTGCCTGTGACGGTGGTTAAACTTGTGTCTGTAGTGGGCTCCTGTTTCATCATGAGCAGTACCTGGTGCGCCCTTTAAAACTGGAAGTTTTGACTTTTTTTCCAGATTTGGAAAACTCTTTCTTTTGTATTTAGGGAGGGTCTTACTTTAGCATCCTGGCTGGCCTGGAACTACGTAGACTGGGTTGGCCTTGACCTCACAGAGATCCGCCTGCCTCTGCCTTCTGAGTGCCTTTATTTTCTCCGTTGGGTAGTGGGCTTTTCATTCTCAGTAGCTTCCACTCTGGAAATGGACTGGCTTTCCCTTGTAGCCCTAAGCTACATGCTGTTTTCACAGTGGTAGCTTTGGATCCCAAGAGCCTTCCTCAACCGCTCCTTTCCTCACTCATGCTGGTTCAGAACACCAGCTACAGTCACCGACCCTGAAGTTTCAGGCTAAAGCGATCCAATAGGTCCTGAGTTGCCCCATTTCCCTTGGCTAGTTGTTCTGGTTTCTTATCTGATTTGTCTACTTGGTTGGTTCTTAGAAGGCAGTTCACAGTCTGTCCTCATTTGTCAACCATAGCCCCTGGTCACTCTAATCCACAGGTGAGAACAGAGAGGAAGAGGATACAGGTAACATTCATCAGGCCCTAAGTCAGGGAATGACACCGCCCATTTTGGGGGGGTTATTCCTACATCAGTTAAAGTAATCAAGACTGTCCCTACTGAATGCCCATGGAGACTCTGATATACTCATTAGGTTCTCTTTCCAGATGATCCCAGGTTGTGTCACACGGACAATTAAAAATGAACCTGACGTCTTCTCTCTGTCCGAAAGCTGCAACTGTCACCCACACATATACACACAAAAAAACCAGCATTCATTTATTGTGTTTGTATGTGCTTATATAAACGCATGATCCCATCTGTGGAGGTCAAAGAACAAATTACTGGAGTTGGTTCTTTTCCACCAAACTCCACCTCTGGAGTTTGAACAGACCATCAGGCTCGGCAGCAAGCACCTTTACCCACAGAGCCATTGTGCCGGCCCTCCCACTGTCACTGGACCCTGAACTTCTTGAGCATCAGACTTTCTTGCTTCACACGGTCTGTCAAGCCACAGTTCTGTCACCATCAAGGCTTCCTCACAGGGGGAACAGAGGGCACTTTCCAGCTGTCCCCGATACCTCCATTTTTGTTTTTCTCTCTCCAGGGTTGGGATCCTCCTCCCCAGAGGACAAGAGCCAAGGGTCCAGAACCTCACTCACCGACTCAGACCATTGCCCCTGCACTGTGGAAGCTTCATCTACTAAACTGGAATCGGAGAAGAAACTTAGATGTGGTGCTCACCCTCTGGTCTCCAGCATGGCTACTGTAAAGAAATATCTGATATTATTTTCCAGGAGTAAGCAGGGTAATCACACTTCCTTCCCTGCCCCAACCTGGACTGCCCATTGAATTTCATCCCCGTGGTCCAGGGCCAGCCTTTGGTTAGATTACTGCCTGCTTAGGGACTCAGTGACAATGTGGATGGATGGGAGAGCAGTGTTTCTCAGCATGGTAGAGCCATGCCCAGCTTTAGCACCCATGGGGGGGCAGCTGCCTGCCATGCTCAGCTTTAGCACCCATTGTGGGGGGCAGCTGCCTGCCATGCCCAGCTTTAGCACCCATGGGGGGGCAGCTGCCTGCCATGCCCAGCTTTAGCACCCATTGTGGTGGGGGCAGTTGCCTGCCACCTTCCTGAGAAAAGTAGTCTCTTCTATCCCCTCTTTCATTTCCTTATTTCTGCTCCCCATGGTCAACTCAAGTCCAAAAATTAGAAAATGTTTACAAATAACTCCAAAGTTTTAAGCAACTTTTATTGTTAGAATGTTTCCATTTTTATGTTATTATTAATGTTTCGCCATTCCTAATTAAAACTTTAGCGTAGGTATGTGTATCTAGGAAAGGGCATGTTGATAGGGCCCCTACTCTGGAGGGCATTTGGCCACATCCCTCAGATTAGAGGGCTACCATGTCACAGAATCTCAGTGAGCTTGAGACCAAGCAAAGAATATAGTGCTGCAGAATTAGTTTAATTACATAAAGATATGTTACATTTGTTTATGCTATGAAATATTAGTTTAACTGCCTGAAGCTGTGTTAATTTTGTTTATGCTGTGGAATATTATTTTAACTGTATAAAGGTGTGCTACATTAGTTTATGCTATGGATTATTTAACTGTGTAAAGGTGTGTTACACTTGTTTATGCTGTGGAATGTTACGTTAACTATGTAAAGATGTGTTACATCTGTTTATGTTGCATTTGTTTAATTATGAAAAGCTGTTTTACCTTGCCTGCCTAAGGCACCTGACTGGTCTAATAAAGAGCTGAACAGTTAATAGCTGGTAGAGAAAGGATAGGTGGGACTGGTAGGCAGAGAGAATAAACGGAAGGAATCTAGGCTCAAGAGAAGAGGAGAAAAGGAGGAGAAAGAGGAAGATACCAGGGGCCAGCCACCTAGCCACCCAGCCACCCAGCCATGGAATAAGAAGGAAAGAAAGATACATAGAATAAAGAAAGGTAAAAAAAACCCAAAGGCAAAATGTAGAAGAGAAACAGGATAATTTAAGTTAAAAAAAAAAAGCTGGCTAGAAATAAGCTAAACTAAGGTCAGGCATTTGTAACTAAGAATAAATCTCTGTATATTTGAGAGCTGGGTGGAGCCTCCCCCTCCCCTGCCTCAAAAAAAGAGCCAACTACACCACAGTCCTCTGTATCATTCCTGCTTCTCAGCAGCCCCACCCTGGTGGGGGGGCAGGGGCCCTGGACCAGGAGACCTTGCTGGAAAGGTGGGGTTCAATGATTTCTAGATCAAAGAGAGCCAGCCCAAGTAGTCTCATTAACAGCTGGGTGGGGTGGGGGAGGCCCTGGGGTGGGAGGCATTGCTGCTAATGCATCTCAGGACCAAAGAACTTCTAAAGTCTGGGCCTGGGCTCCGATGCCAGTTGTAAAGCTGGGGGTGGGGTAAGCACAGAGCTGTGAGCATGGTAGACAGTTAAAATGCTGGCCCATGATGGCCGGCCTTGGAAAGCCCAACCTGGGAAGCCAGGTCCTGGTATGGGTTCCCTGAGCAGAGAGAAGAAAGGACCTGGCTGGAGACGCTATTACCCCCCCCCCCCCCCGCCCCGCAGTGGGACCTGGCTGCTGGTATAGACTTGGGATTCAGTCAAGTGTTCGTAACAGGAGCCAGGGCTGGCAAACTTTTCTGAGCAGGATTTATGAGGCCACTGTAGGAAGCTGCAGGGGCTCCAGGTGCACAGGCGGAATCTGAGAGCCAGGAGCCCTGTTGGGCAGAGGCCATAACCCCCACACCCAACCCCAACTGGTAGCTCTTGGCAAACCCAGTCAGCTGGAGCAATGGGAGGTGAGAGAGTGTCAGAACCCAGGTAGCAGGGTGTCCAAGGCTAGGACTCTGGGCTTGTCCATCCCGGAGGAGCTTAAGATATCGGTCCCATTTGTAGACCCACCGATGCTGGGCCTGAGTGTATTACAGTCTGGCCCAGGGAGGAAGCCTGGTTGTGGAAGCCTGCTGATGAGTCCTGGGGAAGTGGTTTGGGGAGGAGAATCCAGAGAATCGGAGAGGTCCTGCTGTCTTAGAGGCAGCCAGGGGGATTCACGACTCCCTCTTTAGAATGAGCTCCTAGTATCATCTAGGCTTGCAGAGCTGTGTAAGCATTAAGTCCATGGGCGGCCACAGGAGGGTGTGTGGTTAGGTAGGCAGCAGCGTGGGGAGGCTTTGGCAGCTCCTGAGATCTTTCTGGGTATGAGGCAGGTCAGCATGCTGAGGCCGAGACCCCCTTGCCCCTGTGGGGAACTTTGGTGGACCCTGCTGCACCACCTCTGTCCTCAAGGGCAAAGGAGGGCATAGCCTACATCTCCCATGCTCTTGGAAGCATTTGTGGGGCAAAGTCCTGCCTGCACTCTGGCCCTGCCTCAGCACCCATGCTGGCTGTGTGACACTTGTGGGTGAGTGAATGCGTTGTTATTTGAGAGAGGGCTGTATGGGTATATAGTGTGCATACATACACTCATGTATGCGTGTATGAAGTAGCAAAGAACATGTATGAACTTGGTATGTGTGTATGTGCCAGTGTGGGACATGTCCATGGCTATGCAAATGAGTGTGTGGCGTGGGTGTGTAAGAGGATCCCCAGGCGCTGGGGCCTTCCATATGAAGATCCACGTGACTCATCCCCTGGGCGGTGGTTGGTGGGATGCAGAGATCATGTTTTCACAAGGTCCAGCCTCGAGGTTCAAGAACACGGCCTCTCAGGTCTTTACAGAGTGAGTTCTGTCTAAGAGGACTGATGGAGTCCAGGCTCTGTCTTCCTTGTGAGGCCATCCCTGGAACATGCACGTACCACCGTCCCTGCCTGTGGGTCTTCGTGGCACACCACAGAGCTGACCCAGTCCCCAGCCTTCAGTCTGGACAGAGCACACACATCATTTTTTAAATACCTAGGAGGTTTACTCATTGTAGTGATTACCACATTCGCTTAACACATACACTTTAATTCATTTTAATGAAAAATGCAATGAACCAAAATTGTGTATTTCTGTAGGGAATGGAGGAAACTGAGTGGGGGAAGTCCTGAGTGAATGTGTGTTGCTGACATGGATGTGGCCATGTAAAGGACCCCAGAGCCTCAGGGAAATGGCAACCCCCCACCCCCTTGCCAACAGGGTGAGGCTCAAAGGGTGGCAAAGTCTTCTGTGGGGGAGCAAACATGGGTGCTGACAGTGTGTGCAGAAGATGCCACCCATATTTACAGCCTGGAGGCTGCTCCCCTACAGACGCTGAGTGCCTTGAGATTACTTAAACCGTCTGTCTGTCTTCAGCTGTGTATAACCGCCCCGCCTCCTAGCCTGTCTGTAACAGCCTCACCCCCTGTTCAGCTGTAGTAATAACCCCACGTCTTAAATTACTTTTCTATTGCTGTGATATGACCAAGGAAACTTACAAAAGAAAGCATTTAATTTGGACCGTGGTTGAGCACAGACAGTGGCAAGAGACAGCGTCTTGATCTCCAGCCATAAGGTAGAGACAGAGGGCACTGGGAATTCACAAGTCTTTTGAAACCTCAAAGCCCACCAAAAGTGACACTCCTCCTCCAACAAGGCCACACCTACCAATCCTTGTCACAGAGTCCCACCGACCTAGGTCCAAGTATTCAAATACTCGAGCTTCTGGGGACCACGCCCCACCTCTGTTCAATCCTATATAGTGAATCAACAGCCCAAGCTTCTGGGGTGCTGTCGTCTCCATCAGAAAGCCCAGTCCCCTAAACCCAGCTTCTGTGTGTCCCTGGGTCTGTGTGTCTGTCTTTTCTTCATCCCCTCACCTCCTCAGTCAGGTCCAAGTCCCTGGAGGCTGCACAAGGACCAGGCATATCATCTTATGGGTACAGATGCTTGATGTCCAATTTTGTGGGATGAGGAAATAAAGTGAGTTAGCATATCCACCATCTCATTTATTTTTATTTTAACTTTTGACAATTTGTGTTTCTGAATAAAATTTAGGATGCATTTTGAATTTTGAAAAAGAGTTATATTTTTACCATTCCCAACTCCTCCTGTGTTCTCTCCCAACTCTCTCTCGAATTCATGACCTCTTCTTTGGTACTTATTCTTTTAAGAGACTGTTTAAGAGGTTTCTCTGTGTAACCCTGGTTGAAACTTCCTCTGAAGACCAGGCTGGCTTTGAACTGGGAGATCCGCCTGCCTCTGCCTCCTAAGTGTTGGGACTAAAGGCGTGCGCCACTACGACTTGGCTCACTTTTAGTGTTTCCAAATATATAACACACACTGTTCGATAGATCTGAGGCTTGCTGCTACTGTCTACTAAAGACTGTATCTTTCAAAAAACCACATCTCTCCAGCCCTCAGTGCCTGAGGCCCAGGTAACCACCTTCTGCTTTCTGAGATTCCTTGGGGACTGAGGTCATGGGGTAGTTGTCTTTCTACACACTCTCACTGTGTGGGCAGTTCTGCCTCTGGGAGTGAAGGGCATTTCTATCCTCCAGGAAGATGCTGGAGTAGCTTTTGTACTTGTCTGGACTAGAACAGCCCACCAGGACACCCGAATGCAGATGGGGGCTTGTCAGGAAGCAGAGGGCATCAAGGGGCAGCCCCCTTGGGAGACATGCCCACTTCCTGATTGAGCCTGTTTTTCTCCGCTCCTGTGGGGTACTCCCAGAGCTGGGGTGAGGAGGGCCACTTGCAGCCAGCCACTGCTGTGTCTCTTTCCCATCAGGATTCCTAAGCACTGCTAGCTTTTACATTATTACTATTACACTTAAAATTATGTATAACATTTTGAGTTTGTGTGATTGATAAACCCAGTGACACTCCATTGGAGAAAACCGATTTTCCCTCTCCTAGCAATTATCAGTTACAAATAGTTCCTGGGTTAGGGGTGGGACTTTGTGTCCACTTCTGCTCGTCTGTGCTCGGATTTTGTCGGGTTTGAACCATGCAGGCCTTGGACGTGCAGTTACAGTCTCTCTGAGTTCGTATGTGCATCAGTCCTGTTGTGTCTGGAGACGGGGCCTCCCGCCATCCACCACCTCTGGCTCTTACAATCTTTTCACCCCCTCTTCTGCATGGACCCCTGAACCCTGACAAGGGGGTTGATAATGACATTCCACTTATGGCTGAGTGCTCCACAGTCCCTCCTCTCTGCACACCGACCAGCTGTGGGTCTCTGTGTTAATGACCATCGACAGCCAGAAACAGCTTCTCTGAAGGCTGACCAGTGCAGTGAGGGTCTGGGTCCTTGCCAAGTTCTTAATGGGCCTGGATGGGTGGAGCGGGGCCTTGGCAGGAACACCAACCCCTGTGGGCTTCAGGCAGGTATAAGGATCTGAAGTGAGGGGACCACTGTCTTGTTCTCAAAACAGACTTTGAACTAGGAGGGTCCCTGGGGACTCAGACACCCCTCACTCCCTCATAGACCACAAAGAGCAGAAGTGACAGGTTCAGTCCTTGGAACCACACACATCTGAATTCAGTTGCTGGCTTCTCCGCTAACTAGGCAGGGGGACCTTGGACCAGTGATATCGTTGCTTGGAACCTCAGTTTCTTCATCTGTACAGCTGGTGCAATACTGGTTACCTCATGGGACCTTCAAGAGAATCCAAGTCAGGGTGTGGAGGACACTGGTGACAGACCTGGAGCGCCAGGAGCACTGAGTGCTCAGGACCGGGAGGCGTCTGGAGGGCACACACCGAGGCCCCTTGCCAGCCAGGCTTTTGCTACTGTATTGGTTGATACAGACCTAGAATATTTTCATCTTTCCAGAAAGTTCTGTGGGTGAGCACTGTCTTGGAAATTTGTCATGAAGACAGAATCGATGGTGCCAATTGAGTTTTTAGCTCTGTCTGGTTCTGAGCCAATGCTACAGGTGCTTCCTTGGGTATCCTTTTCCTGCCCAGGCTGGTTAGGGACCAGGACATTCCTTGGGAATGAGGTATGGCTGGTACATGACAGCCCTAGAGCAACACATTGCCTTGAGTCTCTTGAGGATGGGGACAAATCGTCCAGGTTCTATACTTTATTATCCAGGAAACTGTGGCCAGAAGTAGAGTGACTCCCTATCGGGAGGCCAGTGTCCTGCTCACTGACAACTTCAGGGCTCCATCCCCCCCCAATCACAGTATCAGAGATGCTGTCAGGGCTATTGCAGGATTGGGGGTAGCTCACAACCTCATGTAATTCCATACTTGCTGACTTCTTCAGGCACCCGCACAAATGTGGCACACATTCACAGACAAATATATATATTTATGTATGTATTTATGTATATATACATACATACACACAGACACACATAAATAAAAGTAAATCTCAAAAAAGGGGAAAGGGGCTGGAGAAACAACTCAGTGGTTGGTAGCACTGGCTGCTCTCCCAGAAGACCTGGGTCCAGTTTCCAGCACCCACATGATGGCTCACAACCATCTGTAACTCTAGTTCCCAGAGATCCAATGTCCTCTTCCAGCCTCTGTAGGCACCAGGAACATACATGGTGCACAGACATACACACAGGCAAAAACCTTATATACATAAAGACGTCTTTAAAAGCAATGACAAAAACAAAAGAAAAGGAAAAAAAGGAAACAGACCTCTAGGACATAGCTCAAGCTTATACAGCCAGAAATCCCACAGTGGCTACTGAGTTCTGCCACGATCCAACTGGCTCAGGCTCCTGTTGGAGCAAATGTGGCCAATTCAGGGGGCCGGGTCCTTGTTCCACCTCTTGGGTTCTCCTGGTCTGGGTTCCAGGCATGTCCTTTCACTTTGTTAACACACAGTGGACATTCTCTGGGTGTCTTGGCAAAGTCAAGTATACAAGGGCCTCAGTCTATTCCTGGCTATGCCAAGGAGCTGCTCTCAAAAAAGTGGGTTCTGCTGAAGAGGCAGAGAAAGCATTTATGCTCAAGCACTGTGCTCCCCAGGGGGCTGTTTTTGGCCTGGACTTTGCCTCCTGTGGGTTAGCGAAGGGGGAGCCAGTTGCTCCAGCCTTGGCAGAAAGCTGGCCTAACATGAGGGCGGCAAGCCAACTATCACCACTGTTTGGCTCAGGAGAGCTGCTCTCTCTGAGAGGAAGTCTTTAATCTCTACAGTGGGATGTGAGTTGAGAGTTCGGCTTCCTAGTCCAGAGAGCTCAATGAGATCGGCAAGCCAGCCCTCTATAAAGAGAGCCCCCTTCTACCTGAGCATGCCCAGGGGCTCACTGTCAATGGAGCTTGAGAAGACATTTGCCACAACTGCCCCCCCGTCCATGCTCAATTCAGCTGTTCCTCTGGGAAGGGTGAACCCAGTGGGGCTTGGAGGCTTAGCTGGCATGGTCCATGACGTCTGGAAAATGTTCCTCATCTCAAATCAGTTTCATAATGCAATGCTGGGGTAGGTAACTTCTGCTCTAAACTCCACTGTCTCTGTGTGAGTATTTTCCTTATTTTTGTTAGTCTGACTTTCTAAGGATTTTACCTTATCAGTCCATTTCTTATATATGGCACTGCTAGCAAACAACTCTTTAGGGATGAAACAGGAATTACCAAACTGATGATGATTATAGTTGACATTATACAAATCCCAGCTAAGGTGATTATCCCTTCATTTAATTGCTCCGTTTTCAAACCATCCATTGTGGAATCAAAGAAAGACTTAACTCTCTCCATGGTGATACTGTTTCCCATTTTTAACCTGGGGGGAAAAACACTTTTTTTTCTTTTCTCTTTTTAAGTAATTCTCCCCCTTAAGAATTCCCAAATGGATGTGTTTCATTTTGCAGGGTTTGGAAAATTAAAATATGTGCACCATACCATAGATACATATTCAGGATTTCAACGGGTAACTGGTCTGAGTTCTGAAAAGGCTGACTCTGTAATTACACATTTATGGCCATCATGGGGATAACCATACAAATTAAGACTGATAATGCACCAGCATATGTTTCTCATATAATGAAACAGTTTTTTTTTTCACATTACAACATAAAGCATATTACAGGTATACCATACAATCCTACAGGACAGGCAGTTATAGAAAGATCTAATCAAACTCTAAAAGATATGCTTAATAACAGAAGGGATAATAAAGGCCCCAGAGACAGACTGCACAATGCTTTATTAACTTTAAATTTTTTAAATACTAATGAAAAGGGAACAACAGCTGAGGAGAGAGATTGAATAATAGAAAAAAAACCTGCTGAATTAAATCAGCCTGTATACTTTAAAGATGTGTTGACCTCAGAATGGAAACCAGGATGTGTGTTACACTGGGGAAGAGGTTTTACTTTTGTTTCCACAGAAGAAGAAAAAATATGGCTACCATCAAAATTGGTAAAGATTAGATTTGACCAAAAGAGACCTCTTGATTAGAAGAGGTGATAGTTCATCAAACAACGTGGCCATTCAATCCAAACTAACTTGTAAGTCTAACAAATGCTTTTCATTTGATGAGACATAACCTGGAAAAAAGGAAACTCCCCAAAGTTAGGGTTTGGGCAGGGTTTTGTTTTTGTCTTTCCAGGAGAATAAGAGCCTCCAACTAAGGAATCTGAAGACCACTGGACAAATGAGACATCTGAGGAAAAAGAGAGAATCATCCAGAGAAAATGTCCCAAGGAAGAGAGTAAGTTGACCTAATTGTATATCACATTTCCAACCGTACAAAATTTCATAAACCTTCCCAAATGTTTGTTTCTGCTGTTCTTTACAGACATATAAGGCAAATGGTCTTTTTGTAGTCCCAGTTCAATTAAAAATTAAAGCTGGCTTTGGAGTTGGAGTGTGGCTCTCTCCTTCTCTGAACCCAAGCATGCTTGTTAAAGGAAATCCAAAATCTCTGTCTCATGTCAGAAGAGCCACCTGATAAGGGACAGAATTAACCAAACAAAGGGACTATCCTATTGCCACTAATCTCAAAATCCTTTGGTTTAAAACTTAAGGTATAAATATTATCTCAAAATTTATATATATATATATATATATATGTATATAAATACATATTTTTAAACTTTGTCTGACACTAATGGTCATAAGGAGTATTAACTATGTCTAGAAAAAGGGTTCATCTAGATTCTGACACATGATTTTGAGCTTGAGTCTGAATCAGGTAAGTAGGAGTTAAGCTTGGGTACTCTGGATGTACTTCACTAAGTGTGACCCTTTAACCTCTCAGAGATCTGCTGCTTATGACATTTGAAATGTTTACGTTTTTTGCTGTGAACCGTGACCATTCCTAACGGTGACCTTTGAAGTCTCCAAAGGGATGATGGGGTCCTACAATGACGATTCCACCTGAATTGTGGTAATACCAGTAAGCTGAAAAACACCACCCAAAGATCAACTTTGGACCACAAACTGCTCAGGACAATTTTAAGGCGGTTAGCTGAAATGGTCCAGCCTCACAGACTACTCCAACCAGGATATCAGATAAGCCCTGCACTTTTCTATTACACGGAGACTGACAACAAATGATACAGCAAGCACTTCCAAGACTTGGCCATTGTTTCGACTGTATCAGGGCCCCCTAAAGATGCTGCTGTCTCCAGAGAGCAGTGAGTAACTTTAAGAACATTCCTAAGAGGTGGGGGGCAGTTTTTGGTTGATCAGTGAATTATGGATATTCGTCATCCTTTAGGGTGGGGGGTTACAAATTGTCATTGGTAATGGTCAGGGAAAAATGCTGAACAAAGGAGATTAGATTTAGGGATCTTGTTCTGAAAAGAAAAAGGGGGGATATAGAAATGATGGTATAAAAGGGTTAGATTATTGAATCTACTTTTACACCAAAAAAGCAACTGCTAGTCTTAAATATTTTATATTCATATGGATTTTTATATACTGATACAAATTTGAGGTTATTTTTGTTCTACTGTATACATGTTTCTCTTAATATATTTTTGTATATTGGTACAAATTTAAGGTTATTTTTGTTAGAACATACCGAACATGCGTTTCTACTCATTTAAGGTATTGTACCTATGCAGCTCATTTAACAATGTAATGTAAATTTGTAGTTCTTGAAAGTTATTATTATAAACTATTTAGGATAATAAATGCAGGTTGGTAATTAGTCACCTATTACAATCAAACTTGTAGTCATGTTAGGTATGTTTTCCAGGTCAAACAAAGATATATTTTAGATAGACAAGCAGTGTTGAAACACTTCAGAGATCTACAGAATATGGCATTTAAGATGTTTTTAATAATTTAAGGCTTTTTATGACAATGAGACACGTCTGCTCCTGGCAGCACCAATCTATTTCAGAGAAGATGATGGACATCAAAGAAACTCCATATGGAGTTTGCTTTCTTTGTGGCAAAAGTAGCCACTGGGCAAGAAAAAGTGCCCTGTAGTTCACAAGGCCATTTCTGATAGGGTGGCTGGGGAAACAGGCTCAAGCAATGATCCCATCACTCACAGCATCTCAGGAACCAGAGGTTCACAAAGCTTGCTGGCACCCTGTGTGTGAGTCATGCCCACTGCAGAGGCATGCTGTGTGTGAGCCATGCCTGCTGCAGGGGCACCCTGTGTGTGAGCCTGTGGTACCTGTGCCACAAGCAAGACTAATGTATTGGGCAAAAGCCTGGAGATTTAAATGAAAGACAAAATGTCCGGTCATTTGTGTGGAGAGGGAGGAGGGAGAGGGAGGAGGGAGAGGGGGAGGGAGGAGGGAGCGGGAGAGGGAGGAGGGAGCAGCCTTATATACAGACTTACAGCACAGTGGAAAAGAGCTGTGTTTTCCCAGGTATGGTTGATGCCAGTGGGGCAAGGCTGGGGGGCTGTAAGCCAGGACTAGAGAACAGGATGCACCTGTGGTTATTGGTTGACAAGCAACTCACAGAGACCCCGTGGGGGCTGGGACCCAACATGAGCCATGCTTGCTGCAGGGGCATGCTGTGAGTGAGCCATGTCTGCTTCAGGGCATCCTATGTGTGTGAGCCATACCCGCTCCATCAGGTTAAATGTTCCTTTCTGGCAATGAACTACAGAATGTTTGTGTTGTGACAAAGATGAGCAGGTGTGGTCATCTCTAAAGCCAGTCTGGCCAAACCTGAGTCTAACAGCAAGCTTAGCTCATGTGGCCACAGGATTGGTCACAGCAATGTTTGCTCCCCCTCCCCCCTTCAATTGTTGCTCTCCTGACTTGTGTCCTCCTAGGAGGACGAAGGTGCAGGATCCTTCCTGACACTGGTCACCCTGACTTCCAGACCCTAATCAGAGTCCACAAATCAGGTCCAGTCCCAGGGAGGGAGGCAGTGTTAGACCCCCGAAAACTCAAGTATCCGGGGTCTCAGGCCAGGTTCGCGGTCACCCCAATCACCAGGCAGATTCGAGAGCTTGCTGCAAACTGCACGAGGCTTTATTGTAATTTAATGAACTAACCCCATGTTAGCTCGGGTCTTTTACCCACCCGCCATGGCAGACGGCTAGAAAAAGACGGCTCCAACGGGCTCCCAAAAGATCTTATAGGGCAGCGTAAGGGGAGTGTCTAGGGGTACGCACAGGCTTATGATTGGTGTGCTTCCAGGCTTGGAGGGCTTGCCCTGTGTTGATTGGTCAACTGGTTGTTATGGCCCATAGGCCCTCCCAGGGTGGTTGCTATGCTCTCTACGTCATTGTCGTACGCTTGTCCGTAAAGCACACCCAGGGTCGTAAAGCATAGCGCCACCAGCTAACCTCTGATTGGCTCCTTGTCACGAGTCAGGCATCTGACTTTAGTGACTAGGTCAAGGTCATAGAAGCACATGTTCGACCATTATGGCTGCCAAAAGGGAAACCGGTTCCTTCAGCAGGAGGCAGGGCAGACTTCTGTGGAGAGATGGCTACCTTGGTCCTTCTGAGCCTTAGTTTCCTCATTTGTAAAATAAACATCTTTAGCTCTGCTAAAGAAACTGCAGAAGCCTCCGCCCGGCACAGTTGACACTTGACAGTGGTTAGGACCCCTTGAGCAGAAAGCTCCATTTAGTTCCGCTCAGCTTTGGTTCTTCATCTGTGAAAAGATCAATGTCTTGGCCTCTTGGGGTTGCTTTAAGGATGAGATAATATGTGAACTGCCCGGCACAGGACCTGGGCTTGGTAACGAATGCCCAACATACACTGGGAGAATCTGTACCTGCTTAGGTGGGTTTTGTTTGCTTTGTTTTTTAACGACACCAGCTAGAGTCACCTGGCAAGAGGGAACCCCAATAGAGAAAATGCCTCCATCAAATTGGCCCTTAGGCTAATTGTGGGGCATTTTCTTTATTGGTGGTTGATGTGGGAGGGCCTGGTCCATTGTGGATAATGCCACCCCTGGGCCAGATGGTCCTGGGTTGCAGAGGGAAGCAGGCTGAGCAAGCCATGGAGCAAAGTAGGTAATCGGCATCCTCTCCTGGCCTTTGCTTTGGTTCTTGCCTGGACTTCTCTCTATGATGAACCACAGCACAAGCTGTAAGCTGAAACAAACTCTCCTCCCCAAGTTGCTTTTGGTATCACAAAATAAAGCAAACAGAACAGCCTGCTGGGAGCTGGCAGGCAGTTAGGTCCCTCAAAGGTGTCAGTGAAAGAATGAGGATGAAGGAAGTGGGAGGGGTTTCTGGAAATTTTTTGCAGCTTTAAGTTCTGGTTTCGGAATTGGAGCTGATGACACCAGGGATGTACCCGGCTGGGAGGTCACATGCTCAGAGGAGAGCAGAGACACCAACTAGAGGGTATTCGTAAGTGTGGCCTCATGGCCCCTACTTCCTGTGTGAGCCTTTCCATTTGCTGACTCATCCTCTCACAGCTCGGCTCAGGAAGCAAGGGCTGCATGGGACCGATTAACAGCCTTGTTGTGGGGGATGCAACTGTAGTCTTCCTCCTCGGGTAGTCCAAATGTGAGCCCACCACCTTACCTCTCATCCCTCTTGACCCTAGCACCGGCCGGCTCCTCTCAGAGACCGCACAGGAGCACTTCTGAGTATTAATTAGATCGGTGCTTCTCAAGCTTCCTAATGCTGCGACCCTTTAATACAGTTCCTCGTGTTGTGGTGACCCCCAACCATAAAATGAATTTTGTTGCTACTACTTCATGACTGCAATTTTGCTACAGTTAGGAATCATAATGTGAACATCTGACCTGCAACCCCTGTAAAAGGACCAGGCGACCCCCAAAGGGGTCATGACCCACAGCTAAAAGAAGTCTCTGGACTTCTATTTGTTGGGATTTCAAAATAACAGCCTGTTAGCTTTGGGTAGAGCACAAAGGGTCTTTCTGTGGTGTCCCCAGAGGGATTCCACAAAGCCCCCATCCAGCAGCTTCTTGGAGGGTGCAAAACACCCCCCCATCCCTCAAAAATGTCCCAAGGCCCAGAGGGAACACAGCCCCCAGCCTGGGGGACAGAGAGTGTGCACAGCAGCGTGGCTGTTTGATCCTGAAGTGTGTCTGTCAGCACAGGGTTCAGTGGGCAGATGTGGTAGGGAGAAAAGAGGGATAAAGAGAGCTGGGGTCTTCCCCTTTCCCTAGACAGACTTTTCTAGCAGCATCCTCATCACCTCACTGGGGCGGAGGTGGGGCCTCCCTGGCTGGTTTTTCCAGCTTGAGGCATACCTTCCACTGTTAGGCACCATCAGCTGAATCTCTGCTTCCTCTTCTAGTGCCCGGTCTTTCCATTCCCCACACAGGGTGCAGACAGCTCTGAGGGGAGAGGAAGCCTCTGTGTAGCCAGGAGGGTGAGGGAAATGAGGGCTGGGCCATCCACAGACCTTGGCCTGTGGAGATGTGAGTGAGGAAAGAGGGGGAAACAGGGCCAGCCAGCATGAGGTAATCCCTTCACAACCATGCAGACCTGTGTGGCCCTCAGCTCTCCACCTGAGTGGGCTTTCTGCCTCAGGAGAAGATTGATAGGAACACAGACAGCCTAGGAAAACCCAGGGAGTTGAGGGAGAGGGAATCACAGTGGGCTCCGTCCGGCTGGGTATCCCTGGGGACTGGGGTGATGGGGGAAGAGGGGGAGAGGCTAACAGCTTAATAGCTGCTCTGTGAGAATAGGCCAGTACCAGGATCTATGGCACCATTCGGGGAATCCAGGCCTAGATGTCCCTTTCCTGGCCCTTGAACTTGGAAGGCAGGAAGATGGAAGCAGCTGAAGCGGTTTTCTGGCTGGCGATGCAGCCTGCACACTGTCTAGTGATAGCTCACGCCTACAAGAGCCATCTTGCAAATGGACATTTAGGCAAAGCCGTGCCAGAGAAATATGGGTGGGGGTGGGTACTGGTGGATGCTCAGGCTTCAGCCAGGAGGGATGAGCTACTTTGAGAAGGGATTATCTTGGGATCCTTAGGTATTTCTCTGGCATTTTTTTTTTGCTAACTGAAAAGAGTGACTTTGGGCCAAAAGTCTTCGTAGAGTGAACTGGACAGATGCATCCAACGCAAGGGCAGCATGTGGTTTTCCTTTTGGGTGTGATGTCTGGGGCAGTCCCACAAACAGGACAGACTCTAGAGTTGAGTTGAGTCACCACCCTGGGACTGGCCTTGTGAAGTGGCTTCAGTTTCCTTGTGTACGGCATGCTCTGTGAGGGGAGACAGTGCTGTGCGTTTGGTGAAGCAGGGAGAACCTTGTGTAGACCCTAGTGAATGCCCCGGGGGCACTGTCATTTTATCAGACATTTAAGGCCACCTCTCAACTGTTGGGGAGATTTACAGTCTAGATAGAGAGATAAGAAGCAAATATCTTAGGATATTTGCAAATAACCAAGCAAATAACCAAGATCTCAGATAGGTTAGCATGGCAGTGCACAGGTGGGACCCATGATTTGCTACCAGGGGGCCGGGACAGTGCCCTGAGAGGTCTGCTTTCTTGCTATGGCCTAATACTGGTTTTCCAGACTCCACTCCTCCAAAACCTGGAGGACCAGCCTGCAGGGACTCCACACCCCACCTCTCCACAGTGCATGGACCTGACGGAATGTCTGTCTGACCCCAGCCTAGATCTAACAAGAAGAGAACTTGTTCCTTCAGGGTTGTCCCTAGGAAGTCTGCACTGGACAGCCAGCCAGGCTGACGTCGTAAAGATGTCCTAATGCAGAAGTGTGGCACTCGGGGACTACGCACTGGGTGCACAGCTCTGCGGAGATGAGACCGGAGTGAAGACAGAAGAAAACATCGTGGTGGTGGTGTGGGGGGGATGGTTTTAGTTTTCTCTCATTGCTGCAATCACCTTGGGCAATGGTTGACCGGCTCAGTTTCCAGGAGTTCAGTCCACAGGTGCTTGATCTCGTGCGATTAGTCAGAATGCTGCGGAGGTGGGAGATGAGGCACTGTTCTTCACTTTTGACCAGGAAGCAGAGAGAGAAAGGGGGCAATCCCCAAAGGCAACCCCCATGACCTATTCCTTCAATAGGCCCTGACTCCCACCTTTCGCCACCTAAGATGCTGCCATCTGGTGACTCCACCAAGGGACTGGCATTCATTAGGTCACAGCCCTCACGATGCAACCATGGAAAACTCTTGCAGACCCCCCCACCCCACCCCCAGAGGTGTCTAGATGGTTCTCAATCAACAGGTGACAAGATTAAATCAAAGGGGGTAACTGCAGGTTTCTGAGGAGAGCCAGGAAGGGCCACGGTAGACCTATGTCCTTTCCTAATGGCCTTCTGTAGGGATTTCAGTGGCCCGGGAAGCAGGATGTGTGGAGGCTTGGCCAGGAAAGGACAGCGTCTGTCTAGAACAAGACACCAGGGGTACGTAGGCCCTGCAGTCTGGGAGAACTGCCTCACTATGGGAAGGCAGGGCAAGCATCTGAGCAAACCCTGGGACCCTGGCTGGGAAGCCAAGGAGTGGATAGATGAAGTGTGGTCACCTTCAGAGAAAAGACAGACTGTGAGTCAGGCTGCCTGTACCTGCAGGTGACAGAAATCCCAGCCCAACATGGGTCACACCAACTTGTATTTGGGAGATGTCTGTAGGTGTGGCCGTCTGGAGTTCAGAGCCACAGCAATGACCTTATTTTTTTCCAGTCTCCTTCCAAAGGAAGTGTCCTCTGATTTCATCCACCTTCTTAACCCTCAGATGATCGGTATGCCAAGAACATTATCTAATAGATAGTCTTCAAGATAGTCGAAATACTGGCTTATAATTTATACTTGTTTCTGCTCGGAGAACATTAATGGTCAGCTTCTTGGTTCCTGTTCAGGAAGAGAATGGCCTCTGTGCCCCAGCCTGATTGGCAGGAGGCCCACTGTTCACACTGGTGTTTCAGCTGGGGGGCACATGTCATCCTCTTAAGAAGGTGTGGGCTGTCAGGCGTCAGGGAGACAGAGCTGCACTGGTGAGCATAAGCCATGGCAGCCCCACTCCTGAGGTTGGAGGCAGGTGAACTCACCCCCCACCCACGTGGCTGGGAATCTGTTAGCAGGACTAATTACTCTCAGGGACAAGGTTGGGTAGCCAGCCACAGGGCTGGCCTTGATTCTGTGGGAAGTCTGGTGATGCTGGAGGCTTTTGATCTGGCAGTGAAGTCTTTCAGATTGTGTTTCAGGAAGATTAGTCTGACCACAGATATGAAAGCCAGAGGATGCTGGCAAACCAGTGGGGTTATTAAGAGACCCAGGAGGGAGGGACTAGCGCAAGCAAGGAAGAAAGGGATGGAACAGGACTTGGCGTACTGTCAGACACGAGGTGGAAGGTGGCGAGGCGAGGGTTTGCAGTGGTGCCCAGGTTCCTGACCAGGGAGGATGTATGTGGATTCTGCCCAGACTCCTGGGTCCTTCTGAGAGCAGATGGCACTAGGGGACCATTGGGAAATGAGGAATTGCCAAAGATTGTACAACACTGTATCTATACAGCCTGGTGGGGCACAGCCCTCAGCCTAGCATTTGGGAAGCTAAGATAGGAAGACCAGAGCCCAGGCCCAACTGGGGATACATAATGAGACCCCCACACCAAATGGGGGGGAGGAAGGAGAGAGAGACACAGACACAGTGACAGAGAGATACTCGGAGGCAGACAGACAGACAGACAGACAGACAGACACACACACACACACACACACACACACACAGAGATCACTTTAGAGTCTGCATCACCAGTGAGTTGGTGGTGTAAGCTGGGCAGACCTGAGGTGAAGAAGGCACCCATGGGAACCCTCTCTGTGCAGCGTCCCACCTGGCTGACATGTGTCCCTGTCAGAACCCCATTTCAAGCTGTAGTAGTATTTTGATCATGTCCACTTGTAGCAGCCATGTTTGCTTTGTTGACTGAAGCATCTGCAGAGCTGGCTGAGCAGCACATGCTGTGGAAAGTCTTTTGGGGTTGGGGCCAGCTCAGCAGGAAAGCATGAGCCAACAGTGCTGGGTTCTGTGGGGAGGGCAGACTTGATGAATGAGTTAGAGTTTTCATTGGTCCTTCCAACTTCAGTGTGTCTTTTTTTTTTTATTTTAAACTCTTGTGACATCTTTGAAGATTGCTTGATTGCAAGGGTTCCTCAAAACATAATGACTTTAAATGAACCTAATATATGCAATTGCTCAGAAACTTCAGAGTCTCTGTGAAGGATTCAGCACATTCAAGTTGCTGAGGCTGTACGCCAGCTACCCTTATGCAGATAAAAGATGAGGACAATTAGGTGAACTGGTTCCACACAGTCTTGGTTCCAACCCTTACCTCATTAATTACGTTAGTTAGTAGACATGGAGTGAACGCTTCCTCAGTGCCAGCCATTGCGCTGGGCTCCAAGACATGCCCAGATTCCAGCCCATACTCCGATGGAGCCTGTAGTCCCTGTTGCTCTTCATGGCTTTTTCCTCAACTCACTTTGACAAGTGTTTATTGAGCCCACAGGAGAGTGGGAGAAGTGGCGAGGACAGGGTCCACAGCCCCGCTGGTAGCTCACAGTGGTGGCATGGGAGGCTCCTAGACTCGTGGACGTGTACACAGGGCCACGTTATCCACCAGGCAAGGTTCAAACTAAAACATCCTAAGGATGGAAGATTGGAGTTTTTCTGATAAACCCTCAGAGTACTCAATTAACTTTGGCTATTACCAGAACAATTCCCCTCTGCTTCTCTAGTTAGTGCTGTGTGGGGAGGGGCTGGAGGACCCACAGTCATTGGAGTTTGGTCTTGAAGCTCTGTTTACACAGCAAGCACACAGTCTCGGCTCCGAGTGTGGCTTTTTGGGGTTGGACAGAGGTGCCCCCTCCCATCCTCCTCTCAAGTCACCACTGATTCTTGCTCCCTGAAGCCCAGTTGCATTTTGGGTTTTTTTGTTTTGTTTTGTTGTTTTTTGAGACAGGGTTTCTCTGTGTAACAGCTCTGGCTGTCCTGGAACTTGCTTTGTAGACCAGGCTGGCTTGATTGAACTCACAGAGATCCACCTGCCTCTGCCTCCTGAGTGCTGGGATTAAAGGCGTGTGCCACTAACTTCTGGCCCAATTTTGTTCATCCAACTTTCAGATATCCCACGTATAGTGGTTTGAAAGAAAATGGCCCCGGTAGGCCCCCCAGAGAGTGGCACTATTAGGGGTGGCCTTGCTGGAGTAGGTGTGGCTTTGTTGGAAGAGGTTGTATCACCTTTGGGGGTTCAGGAGCTCAAGCCGGTTCCTGTTATTGATGATCTGGATGCATAACTCTGAGATCCTTCTCTGGCACTGTGTCTTCCTGCCTTCCACTGTGATGACAATGGAATAAACCTGTGACCATAAGCCATCCCCAATTAAATGTTTTCCTTTATAAGAGTTACCATGGCCATGGTATGTCTTCACAGCCTTAGAAGACCTGATTAAGACAGTTGCCACCAGGGATTGGAATATTGCTGTGATAGGCCTGACCATGTTTTTGTTTGGAGGAATGTGAATTTGGGGACTTTGGATTAGAAAACCAGTTGAACATTTTAAGTGTGACTTAATGTTCAGTCTTAGTAGGAGCATGGAAGACAGTGGTGCTGAGGGTGATTTCAACTGAGGGGCCTGGTTCAAGAGGTTTCAGAGGGACATTTTAGTATGTGGCCTAGAGATTATTCTTGTGATATTTTGGCTAAGAACATGGCTGATTTTTGCTCTTGTTCAGAGTCTGCCTGAAGAGTTTTGGCTTAATGGCATTGGCAGAGGAAATTTCTAAATAGTCTAGTCATGTGGTTATTATATGAAGATCTATAATGAAAAGGAGTAAGCTGAGCTAGGAAAAACACAAAATGTACCGTTCAAGGAGAAAAGGGGCACCAGGAGGTGAAATGGAGCTATAAATCCTGGGTTCAAGGAGATAAATTAGAGAAAAGCCTGATTCTAAGTGGAATAAAGGGTGTGGTGACCTCAGGGCAAGACTATCAGCTAAGCTTCCAACTTGTGAAAAGGAATTAAAAAAAAAAATTAGGATCAGGTGTGGTGGTGCACACCTTTGATCCCAGCACTTGGAAGGCAGAAGCAGGCAATTTTAAGTTAAAGGCCAGCCAGGTCTACAGATCAAGCTCCAGGACAGCCAAGCTTAGACAATGAAGGAAACTATCAAAACCAGAAAGCTGGTGAAGATGTAATTGAACAAGGGATGTTAGCATTCAAGCATCTGTACTGGCCTGCCCTTGGAGTCCTGACAGGATACGCCCTCAGCTGCAGCCACTAAGATCACCACCTGTGCACATTCACTACTTTCCCTTTTAAAAAGTGGGACTTGCCTGCCTCCTATCTCTCTCCCTCCCTCTCCCTCTCTCCCTCTATCTCCTGCTACCTTTGTCCCCAGGGACTGGTCTCTCTCTGCCCCTCTTCTCTCTCCTCTTCAAATAAATCTATGTGAGGCTTGTTACATGGTGTGACTTTTCTTCATGGCATTTTAAAATAAATCACAACAAGGGTGGGGTCATGTTCCAGCCCCAGAACACAGCAGTTTTTGACTACGTGGTTCTGGCTTTAGAGTCAAGGCTAGAAGAAAGGGGCTATGGGAATCTCCCTCCTAGACTAAGGCAGGCTGCTGAAGGCAGGCATGTGTCAGCAGTGTCCATGTGAAAAAGCTGTGAAGCTGAAGCCTGGATTGCCTTGGAGACCCCAAGATGTTGAGATACCTGCTGAGGAGACCTGCTAACAGAGAGTGGAACCAGCCCAAGAGAAAGAAGCCTGTTTCAGTCAACAGCAGGAGGATGAGGCAAAGAAAAGATGGGGAAAGGGAAAGAAAGTTTTCCTTAGAATATCAGGTTAAAATCTTGAGGTGTGCCTCAGTTGATTGAGTGCTTGCCTAGCTTTCCAGAGATCATGGTTCAACCCCCAGTGCCACATACACTGGACACTATGGCAGCAGACACAGGACGATTGGATGTTTTAGGTCATACTTGGCTACATAGAGAATTTGAGGGTCCAATGGCCTACAAGAAGCCCTGTATTAAAAATAAAAGTGAAAACTAACAACATGAAAGCTACAGTTACCTCCTTCACAAGGACACTGTGGCATCCAAGTCAGCAATGTTCATTATGAGTACATAGGGTGGAATTTACTAGTTTCCAAATGGCCGCCTTTGTTTTATGGGCATGGATCTAATCCCTGCATGTGATGATATTTTGTTTATGATCTAACACATAAAACTTGCCTGAAGATCAGAGTGCAAAGCTCGATACACTAGTTAGCCACAGAGGCCAGGCAGTGGTGGCACACACCTTTAATCCCAGCACTCAGGAAACAGAGGCAGGTGTTCAAGGACACTCTGGGCTACACAAAATTGATTCAGAGATCTAAAAGAGAAACACAGATCACACAAAGGTGATCCCAGCACTTGGAGTCACATGCCTTTAATCCCAGCACTAAGGAGGTGGAGACAGGAAGGGTTATGGCTGGGCAGCGAGGACTGTCAGGCAGGAGGAGACAGGAGCTCAGTCTAGGCAGTCTAGGTAGTCATTCTGAGGATTCCTGGAGACAGGATTACCCAGTTGGTCTGAGGTAGAGGTAAAAACTCTAGTGGCTGGTGGCTCTGCTTCTCTGATCTTTCAGCTTTCCCCCTTAATATCTGACTCCGATTTTTTGTTACTAATACTAATTAGAGTTCGTGTTACATTTGCACATTGAAAAAGGTGTGATTGTATTTACTATCTTCATGGAAGCCATATAAACACGGTTCACTCAAGGAAGCCTGAACTGGACAGGTTTGCCATACTGGGCTGTAATCGCACATTAAGATGGTTTTTAAAGCAACTGCTTTATGAGCTCAGGGTGAGTCAGCTCTCGGGAGACATTCAATTTGGCAAGGGTGCATTTGATGCCCTCTTAGGTGACATGACAGTTACACAGAGGCCGAGTTCCAGTCACACAGTACCACACAGGAGCACGTGCGGGACTTGTGACTAGACTCTGCTACCTACTGAGTGGACCTCATGGTGACAGCCTTGGACTTGTGGTGAGCCTCTTCCCTTGGCCTCAAAAGTGCTGGCGACTTTATGGCTGCTCTTAAAGAAGCCCCTAAACCATGTGAGCTGTAGCCACCCCGACCCCAGCTCCATCCCTGGTTTGTCTTTAGAGCCTTTGTTCTTAATCCCCAGCCATGGTTTCCAGCCCACTTACATGAGATGCCTACTTATTTCCCATCACATCAGACACAGTCTGGCCCTGGTTGGGACTGTATTAATCTTGAACACAAGTGTCCTCTCAAAGGCCATGCCGGCCACACCTTAATTTGGAAAACGTGGGGTGGGCAGGAAAGATAGGGAGCCAGAGATCTTAGGAGACTTTAAGCCGGCTCTCTTCTGATACAGTCATGGCTCAACCATGTTGCTATAGGGCAAAGGAGCAGATGGCCGGGTACATTTTCCTCTGTGTCCCTGTGTCCTTCTACCTTTACTCAGGACTACACAGTGCCACAGTGATGACTATGCTGCCTGGTGACACTGGTGGAGGGACTTCTATAAGAACCACTTCAATTCACTTAGCTTATCCAATTAACCAAAGATGACAAACAAATTAAAGGGACGTCCCCGAGGTGACTGAGCCCCGGTGCCTAAGCTGATAAACAACGCAATTACACTCCCACTTGGAAGTGGGGTGGAAGCACCCAGTTCTGCAGGCTCCAGACAAGTATCTCTTGTTTTTCAAGATACTCTGTGGTCTCGCTTCAGAGGAACGGCTAGAAGGAAACGCACTGAAAATGGAACAAGACGGGTTTGGGAGAGGCTCCTGGGTGCTGACGATGGGCTTACAGACCATGGTCACACACTGGGGGAAGTCGTGATTCTTCCCTTTCACTTAGGAACCTGCCTCCAGACAAGGTCCCAGGAGATCTTCTCCAACCTGAAATGGGACACTGTCTCCTGGACACACACTGAGTGACACATCTGAGGCTGCCCTGCCCTGCAGGACAGTCAATAAAACGCCCACTGTTCAGGACCAGGAACACTTTACTAGACACCTCGTTCCAGGGACTTCTGCGCCTGCTTCCATGGAGGTGTGTTTACACAAGGCAGAGGAAGTGGCCCTGCCTGGGTTTTCAGGCCTTGATATAAGACAGAAGACTTGGGATTCTACAACCAAAGCTGAAGACACCTGCTCATACCTGTACAGTGGGACAATGAACAAGGTCACACACTGCTCATCAGCTACTGGGGTGACTTGGGGTTCAGCTGTAAGAACCGTCTTGTTGAGAGGCATCCCAACTTAGACAGAGTGGCTTTCTAGAAAACATCAGTCAGCAAGTTCAATGCCACTCCCCAGGTCCTAGCTCGATAAAGGAAAGCAGAAGAGCAGCCGGGTGGCGAGAGCAGCAAGAGCACTTTACTTTCCTAACTGCAGCAATAGGAACTGCAAGGGCTCATGAATATGCTAATAACTTGCGTTTTTATGTGCATTGGTGTTTTGCCTGCATGTATGTCTGTACCACATGCATGCCTGGCATCAGGGGAGGCCAAAAGAGGGAGTCGGATTCTCTGAAATTGAAGTTACAAATGGTTGCTTGCATCATTTGGGTGCTGGGAATGAACATTCCTTCAGTTCTCGCTTCTATCCATCCTGCTGCTTTACACACACACACACACACACACACACACACACACACACACACACACTATCACACTATCCTGGTTAGTTTTTTTTTTTCTTTTATCTACTTGATACAACCTAGAGTTATCTAAGAAAATGCCTTCATCAGATTGCAAATCTTCAAAGTACTGATTAGTGATTGGTGGGAGAGCTCAGCTCCCTGGGGGGGGGGGTGTACGACCCCTGTGCAGCTGATCCTGGATTCTATAAGAAAGCAGGCTGAGCAAGCCTTGGGAACAAGCCAGTAACAGCACTCCATGGTCTCTGTTGCAGTCCCTGCCACAAGTTCCTATCTCGAGTTCCTGCCTGGCTCCTCCTGACGATAGACTGTAAGCCAAATAAACCCTTTCCTCCCCATGTTGTTTCTGGCTGTGCTTTTTGTTTGTTTGTTTCTGAGACCGCATTTCTCTGTGGCTTTGGAGGCTGTCCTGGAACTCGCTCTGCAGACCAGGCTGGCCTCAAACTCACAGAGACCTGCCTGCCTCTAGCTTCTGAGTGCTGGGATTAAAGGTGTGTACCACCACCTCACAGTTGGTTGTGGTGTTTTATCACAGCAATAGGAAGCAAGCTAATATACCCCTTAGTTGTTGATACTAAACACTCCCCAATAACTCCTATATAGGAATCAGTTTCAGAGTCCGTTTCTTTGGAGCTCAACCTAAGATAATATCCTTAACAATATAAATAACTTTTATGAACCAACAAGACAGTAGTAGACAAGTAGGCAAAAGACAGTTAATTTTGATATACACCATTGTTAAGTGCACCATTAAAACATCTTAGCAAGTGCACTTGTCATTGAGAAATAACTTCACAGGCAAATAAAAAAATAAATATCCAAGAGCCAGGTGAAGTAGTTCCAGCACTCGAGAGACAGCAGCAAGTGGAGCTCTGTGATTTTAAGGCCAACCTGGTCTATATGTTGAATTCCAGGCCAGTCAGGTTCACATAGTGAGACCCCTCACCAAATAAACAAATAAATAATAAATAAATATATTCAGTACTTTCCTCTGGAGCTTTGCTTACAAGAATGCAAAACTGGGGAAAAAAATCTTAAAATCTGTTGTAATACTAAGGAGCAATTATATCAATGCAGATATAGTAAGTGTGAGACATTGAGCAACATTTAAATAGAAAAACATACACATATGTTTGTGTGTGGTGTGTACACACACACACACACATCACCTAAGCTGTCCTGGAACTTTCCACCCTCCTGTCTTAGCTTCCTGAGAACCAGGACTCCAGACTTGCCTAATACACCTGGTTTCTTTAACACACCATGAGGTGGACTGTATACCAAGTAACACATGTATAACACAGGGGAAGAAATCCTGGAAGATTTTAAAACAAATTTCCCATAGTGAGTTTTTTTTTTTTTTTTTTTTTTTTTTTTTTGTGTGTGTGTGTGTGTGTGTGTGTTATACAACCTGAAGGAAAGTAGGTGGCTTTGGAGAGGAGTGTTTTGGATAGCCTTTACTGTAAGGTTCAGTTAGAGGCCAGTAACTGTCCCTCACATTAACCTCCCAGGACTATCCTAGCAAACCTTAATGAACGGCGTTCTCATGTCAATCTGTGCTGGACAACTGCTGTTTCTATATCTGTTTCACATGAGTGGTGTGTGCTCTTCTTCAGTTAAGGGTCCCTCTCTCTGCAGAGACTGAGGATCTTGTCAGCCAAACCCCACAGCCCTGCAGAGGGCCATAATCCACCCAGAGCAGGGCATGGGCCAGAGAGAGGTGACAGGAACTGGAGCTGTGTCTATAGCTTCACTGCAGCTGAGGAACAGCTGGAAGATAAGGTGGAGAGATGCTGCCAACGTTCCTGTCAGCACAGACACAGAGCAAAGCTGGGCAGAGATGAGAGAGAGATGCTCCTGGTGATAGTGGCAGTTGAAAAACACCTGTAGCCAGCACCAGGGTAGCCAAAGCCATGTTGGCCTCCATGGGCACCTACACACATGTACACACACACAGAGAAACAGGCACACACACATACACATAAATAAAAAAAATTGGACAAGACAATGGCACGCCTTTCAGCTCAAAGAGCAACCCAAAACCAGGTTGATTCTGAACTTTGCAGTTCTATGAAGCAAACTCATGCCTGCAACCTAGTATTCAGATGCTTAGGCAGGGGACATAAGTGTAGGGCTAGTCTAGACTACATAGTGAATACAGAGTAATACACTGTCTTAAAAAAACGACCAACCAAAGGATGTCAAAAGCCCAAAGCTGCCGGGAGCTGGTGACACACGCCTTTAATCTCAGCACTCGGGAGGCAGAGGCAGGCAGATCTCTGTGAGTTCGAGGCCAGCCTGGTCTCCAGCGTGAGTGCCAAGACAGGCTCCAAAGCTACACAGAGAAACCCTGTCTCGAAAAAAAAAAAAAAAAAAAAAAAAAAAAAAAAAAAAAAAAAAAAAAAAAAAAAAGCCCAAAGCCAATGACATAAAGCAAGCAGTAATTCTGCATTTGCTTAAGCTTGGGTGAGAGGGCGCCCCCCCATCTCAGAATGTGCTGTTATACACATCTGAGAGCAGCTCAAGAGAATCGCATTCATCTGCAAACCAATTCACGAATTCAAATGTGTCTAGCGGACATTCACACCCATCTGTTTTACACCTAGTCTAAGAGTACAGGGGGCACTTGTGTTGACAAATCGGTGCTAGAAAATCGGCCTTGGGTTGCCAGAGCCTCCTCCTAAGGGCAGGCTGGGCTCTCTGGAGTCTCCCTCCTGTAGAATGGTGTCTACCCTTCTCCCATCTCTTTGGGCCCCTCCATGGTGTGTCAAGTCAAAAGGCTGTGGTTGCCTCCACTTGGCAGGCTTGGAGCAGAATCCAGAACATCTCTGCTCCTGGGGGGACATGAATGACCTGCTGCCAAGGCTCCCAGTGTCTTGTGTCACTTTCTTGCTGCCTAGGCTTTCTCCTCCATAGCTCACAGTAAAGTCCTGGGGCTGGGTGTGGACAGAGAGTGATGGAAAGATGGATGCCTCATACCTCAGACTACCCGAGCCCTGCCTTGAGCGGCAGGCTCAGCTGCACGGGTGGGACCCGTTCGCCGACATTGGTCTCTTGGGGACTTCATAAAGAGAAGACCCTGGGCCAAGCATGGGGGTTGGGCTTTCCTGGGCTCTCTGGCCAATAACGCCTTAAGTTCACAAGCACCGGACACATGCAGATTGCCTGGGGCCTTCTGGAGAAACTGCAAAGATGAGAAGCGCCGTGGGGGTAACCCTGCTTCACACGCCTAGCTCAGCCAGATGGCTTTCCCAAGTTTCTCACAGAAAAATTTGAGCTTGAAGATAGTATCAGCAGAAAGGAAAAAGAAAGAGCTCCTTCAGCAGATCCCATCAGTACACAGGCAGCTCATGAGGTCATGTCTGGTGATCACAGAATTATCTTAATTATTTATTAGTGCTTGAGAAAACTGGCATCACTCCCCTACAGTAGAAACTCCCCAAACCAAGTCCAGAGACTAC
Source organism: Cricetulus griseus (assembly GCF_003668045.3). Taxonomy (NCBI): domain Eukaryota; kingdom Metazoa; phylum Chordata; class Mammalia; order Rodentia; family Cricetidae; genus Cricetulus; species Cricetulus griseus. Next base: position 3,174,463 of record NC_048598.1, on the reverse strand, counting down.
TTGGCAAAACCACACAGATGAGCAATGAGCCCTAGACCACACTTCAGGAGTTGGAGTAGGTGATACATTGTCAACTTTCCAAAACTGCCTTCTAGAGGATCCGGGCAGAACTCTGTCCCTGCTTACTCCATGTGCAAGGCACAATCTCTTGGGGACGGTGGCTGGACTCATTGTCACACTACCCCTTCTGCAAGATGATCCAGTCAGTCTCCATTGGGCTCCAGCTCCAGAGTAGCTTGCCTAAAGCTCATCCTGGGTACTGGGTGGAAACTAAGACCTAGATGGAGGATAAGCTGTCCAAGGTGACAACGACCACTCAGGAATGCCCCAGGGTTCCTGACTTGGATCCAGTGTTCTTTGCAGCACTCCAGTAGAAGTGTAAAGGAGCCATTTTTCTGAACCTCACGAGTGCATGCTCCTCCATGGCTCAGATGGCCACCTTGCAGGATGGAGCATGGTGCAGGCTGGGCTTGGGAACCCAGCTCAGAAATGGACACCTGCGATGACCCAGCAGCTGCTGGTATGCTCAAAGTCCTTTTCAAGGACAGGTCATGTGCTGGCGGTACTCCACTGGTGGACCAGATATGGATACCGGATGCTTGAGAGATGGCTCAGTCGGTCAAGCACTTGCTGAGAAAGCGTGAAGACCTCTGTTTTGTAAAGCCGGCTACAGCAATGAGCACCTCTAATTCCTGCACTGTGGAGATGGGTGGAATTCTGAAGCTTGCTGGTCAATCTGCATAGCCTCCACACATGTGCATGCGTGCGTGTACACACACACACACACACCTAATACATACACATCCCTACACGGAGGGAGCTGAGCTGTGTGTACGTATCTCCCTGTTTCCTGTGAACATACTCTCACATCCTGTGGCTTATGGCTATAGCTGCCTGTTGACAGAACTAGACTCAAAACCATGGTCAGCTGAAGCTCCACTGAGAAAGAATTCACCGTCGATGCTGCTATGCCCCATAGATATGCCTCTGTCTCCGTCCTTCATAATCCGATGCAGGAATCACACCCCGTAATGTCGTTCAAAAACTAAGTGATTGGGGGAGAAACAGCACACTCAGACTTCCAATTAACATGGTGGACTAGAGGATATCTTGATGTGAGCTGTTGATGGAAGGAGTTATAATACGAAATTTATATTTCACCCCAAAGAGACATAGAAGAGCTTCAAAAATCCATGGATGATGGGCATGGTGGCACATTCCTTTAATCTCAGCAGGTGTGTCTCTGAGTTCAAGTCTAACCTGTCTACATGCTGAGTTCCAGGCCAGCCAGGGTTACACAATGAGACCCTGGTTTGATTTGGTCTGTGTTGTTTGTTTTAAGTTTGTTTTAAGAACCAGGAAAGAAGAAGCAGTGCATACACAGACATTGGTTTAACCTAGCTGTTCTGAAAGTATTTCAGGGAGTGGTGTAGAAGAATACCACAAAGAATATTGAGATGTGTCACCCCTGGACACCCTGGAAAGCTTCCATAAAACTTCTCTCTGTCAGGCTTATTTTATTTTTTTCGAGACAGGGTTTCTCTGTGTAGCTTTGGAGCCTATCCTGGCACTCACTCTGGAGACCAGGCTGGCCTCGAACTCACAGAGATCCGCCTGCCTCTGCCTCCCGTGTGCTGGGATTAAAGGCATGCGCCACCAACGCCCCGCTGTCAGGCTTATCTTTACTAGTTAAGCCACATGGCATTATCTCCCATCCCCAAAGTGCCACCTTCTTTAGCAGAGCTTTGGCTACTGTGAGTCTTGTAGCCTCCTGAAAACTTGGACTCATTGCCCTTCATGGTCACCTGTGTTTGGCAAGTGAGGAAATCAGGGGCTGGGCGATTAAAGCCTGACCAAGAACTCTGGCATGGAGTTCAGAGTACAGCAGAGCAAAGGGGAAACTTGCCAGGCTTCTAGAATCAAAGGACACAACACTAGAAAGGACTGCAAGAGGCCACTGGGTCATTTGCTTCCCCACAGATGGATAATAAAACTATCCAAAGCTAATGATTGTCTGGGAGCAAAGGCCTCTGAACACCTCCACCCTCTTCCCATGCTCCATGCCCAACTCTCCATGGCTGGCTACTTTTGCTACCCTCCCAGCCAGGGCTTAACAGGGGCAGGGTCTCTCTGGTGGGAGATCCTGTGTTTGTCCTATCTAACTGGTAGCTCCTGAGAGCCTGAACTGCCAGCTTGGTTAGGCTCTGTGGTGCTGCAGCAAGCAGTGCGGACGCTTCTTATGTGGCCTCTTTTCTGCTGAGCCTGAATGCCAGACAAGTGCGCATCCTTGATCCACCCTCTCTCCAGAGATGAGAAGGCCGAGAGGCGAGTAAGACATTGAGAAACAGCGTTCATGGCCACAGTGGGCTTCAGGGTGCCAGGCTCTAGGCTGACGGGAGGGGGTTTTCAGATCCTGGGTTTATTGAGTCAATGGACTCTAATTCAGAGGTTCTGCCCTTGGGGGGTGGGTTCAAGGCATTCTAAAATGGGAGGGAGATGGGCAGACTTGCCTGAAACTCCTCTGGCTTCACAGTGCCTCTTTCCTATCTTCAAAAGCATTAATTCAAAGCATTTCGAAAGAGCAGCAGATGTGGAAACTAGCAAGCAAGCCACAGCTAAGGGAGACCCCCTTTGAATGTGTCTCTCGACCTGTACTGAACCAGCACGGACAAGCCTGAAACGTCAAGTTCTTCAAATGCTGGGGCCAAATTTTGAACATGTACAGCTGCCAGTTTCTTCTTGATATTTTCCCACCCTCCCACCTTCTTCCGCTGAACCTGCTGGGAAGAGCTGGGTTCTGAGGTGATTCCCACACACAGGCACTTGCTTTGCGGAGTCTTTTTTGGAGGTAAATGGTCTACGAGTGTGTGAATCAGTTGCTTTTGAACTGTTACCATGAAATGCTTTAACTGCAGAATAACTTCTCTTGAAGCCAGTTTACCCAAAGGTAAAATATAATATTCCAAACACGGTGCAGAAGAGCACTAAGGAAAAGCTGGGTAAACCTACCACCTGTTCTCTTTACCAGCACTCTTCAGCCATCGACTGAGCTCAGCTGTACTGCAGGCAGAGCCCTAACTCAAAATACAAGGCCAAAGCTCTCCCTTGAAAGTGTGGAGGACCAGGGGAAATACAAAAACAAGTGTTCAGGTTAGAATATGGTGATGCATGCCTGTAATCACAGCTAACCCCAACCAACGCAGGAAGTTTGGAAGTTCAAGACCAGCCTGGGCAACTTTGAAAGACTTTCTCTTAAACTAAAATTAAAATGTGCCAGAGATTAGCTCAGTAGTAGAGTGCTTGCCTAGCACATGTGAGGCCCTGTGTTTAGTTCCCAGCAGCAGTGAAGGAACACTGAATTATGAATGGGAAGATAAGTATTCAGACTAGCAGGGACAGCCTGATATAAGTCAGCCATAGTCCGCAGCAGAGGTGAAGAATGCAAGGAAACATTTAGTTCTGAATGGCAGAGAAGACCTTAACTGAGGGTGGTGGAGCAGTCTGTGACAAGGAGGCCAATGTAGAATGGGGTGGGGATGGGCGTGGGTGGCAGATGGGACACAGAATTCTGTAATTAGTGGCTTAATGCAGTAACCAGGCAATGGTATAAGAAGGTACAAAGCCTAAACTAGCTCCCAGCAAAGTCAGATTCTGGAGAGGCAGAACAAAACCAACCAAACAGGAAGAAAAGAAATGAAAACTCAAGAGACTACGGGCCTTAACCTAGCAAGCTAAGCATTATCATCCATCATTTGGATCCTAGAGGGAGCAAGGCTGACACCCTCTCATCTTCACCCTTTATCAGGCTCTTAGCAACGTGGCTGGGGCCCCACAACCCTCATCCTCTTCCCCACACCCTGGATAATTTTGAAATGAATTATCACAACACTCCATCTGTAAATATTTCAGTTGTTTTATTAGCATTTAGATGTGAGCAAGATCAAATTATACAGGTCAGAGCATGTTTCAAAACATCATCACAGAACTGGAGATCTTGGCACAGGAAAGCACCCCCGGGTTGAGCCCCTGGCACGTTTGTTCCCATTCTGTTCTGTCCAGCAGCAGCCCAGTGGCTCAGAGGATCTCAGGGCTTTGGAGGAAGTGAAATGAAACGGAGGGTGCCCAGAGCTGTTGGCTTTGCTGCAGTCCGTGGACACACACGGACGCACACTTGTCTTTGTACGCCTGTGTGCTATTTTCAACACGGATCAGAGGAGCATCTCAGTAACACATGCCCTGCCATAAAACCAGAGTCTGCCCAAAGCAGCCAGTGGAATCTGAGAACGGCAGAGCAGTCTGGGGCAAAGAGGCCAGAGCAGAATGGGGTGGGGATGGGCGTGGGCGGCAGATGGGGCCAGAGGGTCCGGGGGCTCAGAAGAGGGATGTGAAAATGAGTGGGTGGCAGGGAACGAAAGGGGAGCATGTTATCCTGGAATGAGGGTGAATCATACCGAAAATGAGACGTTTTCCCAGTGCGACTCTGAGTAACACCCTTGTGGGGTGTGTGTGTGTGTGTGTGTGTGTGTGTGTGTGTGTGTGTGTGTGTGTGTGAGAAACCCTTCACAGGGGAAAAGAAACGGAAGAGCACACGCAGCCCTTGATGGTGACAGAGAGAGGACACATATACAAGGCGTGTATCGAGAGATGGGACACCCCTCCTGGGTGGCCCGGAGTGAGACGTTTGCCCTCTCAATTTCATACCCATGGTCTTCATGAAAAGAGCAGCCTGGCTAGTTATCTCTGGATTAGCTGAGCTGTAGGAAAGGGGCAGACATGTTAGTCTGGAGTGACTTTTGGATAGTATCTGTTAGCAGCAGGAAGCAGCCACAACAGCAGAGGTGACCTGGTCCACGTGTGAACTATAATACTAGGAACAAGAACAGTGCACAGACTTACACCTGTGAGGTACTGATGTGTCAGTCACTTTTCAAAGCACACACTTTATCACATTTAGTCCTGATGGTAAACTCCAGTATTGTCACTCTGTCATGGAGAAACTGAAACTTGAAACCCTACCCAAGACCCATTGGTTATAAGCCAGAAAATCAGAATCCATGTCCATCTTTCTGAATTCCAATTGCACTGTTGTTTCCGCTTCTCTGGTCATGCTAGGGTGGACACAGGCACCTCGGATTTTATCATTCCATCAGTCAAAATCCAGAAACATTCATTAAATGCTAAATCCAGAGTGAGCCTAGTGAGGCTCTCACTGGCAAAAGCTGTGACAAACAGCCCCCAAAGCAGGCGCTGATATTAACTAGAGACTCATGGACACTTGCTGATAATCAAGAAATAAATGTGGTGGTGGCACACGCCTTTAGTCACAGCACTCAGGAGGCAGAGGCAGGCGGATCTCTGTGAGTTCCAGACCAGCATGGTCTATAAGAGCTAGTTCCAGGACAGCCTCCAAAGCCACAGAGAAACCCCGACTCAAAACAAACAAACAAACAAACAAACAAAACAAAGAGAAAGAGAGAGGGGGGAGGGAGGGAGGGAGGAGGGAGGTGGAGGGAGGGAGGGATTATGGAGAGCACCTGCCTGCAGAACACTGACAAACACTGAGACAGGTGGAGTCAGAGAGTAAAGATGGAGTCAGGCAGGATCGATTACTGACATTTTGTCTAAGGTGAAATGTTGATGGATAAGATATTGTGGTCTTAAAGGTATCCAAAGACTGTTTTCTCAGTTCAAAGGAAAAAATTTCCCAGTAGAGAAGCTGGGCAAACCTGGAATGGAGGGTAGATAAGAGGGTGTGTTCCTGGGAAAGGGCGGGTAGGCATCACTTGTCCCAGCTGAAACACCCCGAGAAAGACTCCAGGTTGGGTCTGCAATATTCCAACGGAGGGGACAATGCATCAAACAGAGTTATTTTGCAGGGTTGGGCCTGTGTGTGAGCGGCAAGTGCAACACGACTGAGCTATAGCATCTCCAGCCCTTGGCTTTTTGAAACACTCTTCCTGTGTAGCTGACACTGACCTGGAATGTGCGTTGTAGCCCACGGTAGCCTCAAGTTAATCATCTTACTGACTGCCTCCCAAGTCCTGAGTGCACGTGCCACTGACACATTAGTAAAGCCATGTTCTATATTTTAAAAAAGAAATAAAAGCCAAAAACATGTGAAGAACTATGTTCTTAAGGCATGCCAACATCCCTGGGCAGTGGTGGCGCACACCTCTAATTCTAGCACTTGGGAAGCAGAGGCTGGCAGATCTCTGTGAGTTCAAGACCAGACTGGCCTACAGACATAGTTCTAGGACATCCAGAGCTGCCAAAGGAACCCTGTCCCAAAACAACAACAACAACAAACAACAAAAAACATAAAAGTAAAGAAAAAGAAATAACCAATATCATTTAGCATGCCATCCCAGAACTCAGAAGACAGAGGCAGGAGGATCTCAGCAAGTTCAAGGACAGCCAGATCTACTTAGCAAGTTCTAGGACAGTTGGGCTTACTCAGCAAGACCCTATTTCAAAACAAAAACAAAAACAAATGAGTGAGAGAGTGGGCCCACAAGCCAAAGCAAACAGGACAAACTAACAATAGGTAAACTTAGGCAAAAAAAACAAAACAAAAACAAAAAAACCTTCTAACTGCAGGGTACAGACGCTCTTGGACTTACAGTGGGATTCTCTTTCAATAAACTCACTGTAAACTAGAAACATCATAAAATATAATTAAAGCAGCTGTGATGGCTATTCTTGTCAACTTGATAGGATTTAGAATCACCACTGTAATAAGGAACTTCAAGGCATGTTTGTGAGACAGTTTCTAGATGGGGTTGACTGACAGCAATGGGATGAAACAGTCCCATGGGTTGGGCTGAATGAAAACAGGCTGGGCACCAGCAATGATGCTCTTGCTTTCCTGGCCTTAGAGCTTCTAGCTCCTGCTGCCATGCCTTTCCTGCTAGGATGGATCACACCCTTCAGCTATAGCCGTAGCAAATGCTCCCTGCCTTAAGTGGCTTTTGTCAGGGATTTTGCTGTGGTAAAAAGACAAGTGGCAAACAACCCAACAAGCACCCTTGTATGTACACTGCTGGCTGCTAGCTGCTCATCCTCCTAGGAGCATGGCTTAAGGGCCAATGCAAAGTATGGTCCTGCATATTTTTTTAAAGTGTGGGAATATACCACAAAATCGGAGTACAGTTTCTACTGAATGCCTGCTTGCACAGTCAGGAGAAAATACCAAGTCAGACCATCATGTCAGGGGCCGTCTGTATATCCAGATAAGACGTTTTTATCTTTCAATCACGCTGACTTCATCTTCCAGGGTGGTGGTCAGACGCTGAGTTCTTGGATGGCGTCAGGGAGAATGCCTGGCATGAAGCCATGAGAATAACTTTGGTCTCTAGGAGAGACTCAAGGTTGAGCTGCCTTCTGCTTAGCCCTTCAGCAAAGATCGCCAACCTACCAGAGCCCACTTGGGCTGCAACAAAAACCACACAAAGCCACCAAGAAAACCAAAACCTTGAGTGTGCCAGGGAAAAATTTCCAGGTTGGGAAGTTTTTTGAGACGGGTTTTTCTGTGTAGCTCTGGCTGTCCTTGAACTTGCTCTGTAGACCAGGCTGTCCATGAACTCAGAGATCTGTCTGCCTCTGCCTCTTGAGTACCTAGATTAAAGGAGTGTGCCCTGCTGGGAGCTGGTGTCACACACCTTTAATCCCAGTAACTGGGAGGCTCAGATAGGTGGATATCTCAGGAGGCAGAGGCAGGAGGGTCTCAGAATTCTGGATCATAACTAGTTCCAGGACAGGCAGGGAAGCCAGCTGAAAAACCAAACCAAAACAAAAAAAAAAGCCGAACTAAAAGTGGAAAGCAGAAAGGAGAGATCTATTTGATGCAGTCACATTGGGAAGAGGGACAAAAGAGATGCAGTGAACCCTTCTCGTCAGTCTTTGGGGGTCCAGAAATGAGATTAAAGTTTAAATAGAGCCACACATTGTGGCGCGTGTTAGTATTCGGGCATCTGTGCTGGCCTTCCCTTGGGGTTCGGACAGGATACACCCTCAGCTGCAGCCACTAAGAACACCACCTGTGCACATTCACTACGTTGCCCCTTAAAAGGGCTCTGCCCACCGCCTATCTTTCTCTTTCTCTCTCTGCTTCTCTGTCTGTCTTTCCTGCTCTTTCCTCTTCTCTTCTGCCGCCCCTGTCCCCAGGGGCTGGTCTTTTCTCCCTCCCCTTTCCCATGCACGTCCCCCCAATTAAAAACCCTCCACCCAAGCTCAGTCAAATGGTGTTTTCTCTCTTGAATCACTTTTTTTTTTTTTTCCTGAGACAGGGTTTCTCTGTGTAGCTTTGGAGGTTGTCCTGGAACTCACTCTGTAGACCAGGCTAGCCTCCAACTCACAGAGATCCACCTGCCTCTGTATCCTGAGTGCTGGGATTAAAGGCATTCGCCACCACCGCCCAGCTCACTGTCTGGGTTTCTGTGTCATCCTGTCAGGTGGGATGAAAAGTTGTTACAACTGTGAGGAATATCTTTCTAGGAGACAAGTTCCTCTTCTGAATTGACACTTTTTCCTTCTAGCAGCATGAGAGTCCTGGGGGAAATTCCCATTTCTTTGCAGTCGGCTGTTTACAAGAGTATCCTTAGATTATCTTTACTTCTGTCAGACTGGTTACAAAATTGCAGGAGGGTAAAGTGGTTCTTGGAAATGCTCACAAGATGGCTACGAATGTCCCTTGTAGCCTCAGAAGTGTGTCATCCCTGTCATTCTGATGCTCCTCCATCAAAGGTACTATCCACAGATACACCGGGAGGCCCGTGAGAGGGACAGACAGTCTCCACTTCCTCCAGTTTGGCAGGCACCAGTGTTCCTAAAGTGCGCCTTAGGAGGCATCTTTGGATGGAGGGCCCATCAAAGGCAATAGTGCTTCAGGAACTGACCAGTGTGTCCCTGGAGGCTGAGAGGGTCACCTCTGGCCTCATTCACGATGGAGTAAACCTTGGAGTCAGCATGAGGCATGGTAAAGTAAGCTCAGGGGTCTGCAAGAAATGGTCTTAGAAAGAGCTGAGAATCAGCCGACAGGTGGAGGGAAGTATCGTTCTTCTCACCTCCCATCTGCCCAGTGAATGCCCTTGGCTCAAAAGCAAACTATTTAAATTTGTGGTGTGTGTGTAGGGGGGTGGTCGTGCAACACTGCATGTGTGTTGGCCGGAGTACAACTGCTGGGGGTAGTTAGTCACCTCTCTTTCCGTTGTGTGTGTTCAGGGAAGTGAGCTGGAGTCATTAAGCTTTGGCAGCAAGTGGAGCAAGGGCCTTAACCCACTGAACCATCTTACCAGCCCCCAAATGTCTTTTAAAATCCCAAAGTACTAACTTTTCTCAGGCACAATCTAAGCAACCTAGAATGTGGGCGGTTTTAAGGAATGCCTTCTTACAAGGGTAAGATGTGGATTCGAATAACACTTGAATACAAAAGCAATACCTGCTCATCTCAAAACACAGCTGATGAACACAAAATAAAGAACAATTAAGCAAAGTTTAAATGTGAGGAGGCATCCCCTGGGAATAATTTAACACTATATAATCTCTTCCTTTGAGGATTATGTGCAGGGTGCAGTGGCAGGAAGATGTAGTCCCACCTACTTGGGAGATTGAGGCAGAAGAACTACTCGTTACTACAAGGTAGCCAGGGAACACAGTGTGATGCTGTGACTTTACACTGCCTAGGGACACAAAAATATAGTCTGCAGATTAGAGACACCAGGTAGTGGAAATGACGGCTCCCAGGCCCCACTGTGATGAACACGATGCAAGCTTAAGGCTGAGAAGACAGCTGACAGCCAGCGTGTTCTGCAAGTCCTTTGCAAGACATCCAGGCTGTCAAAGGAACCACACGGCGGTACATTGGCCAGGGTAGAGCATCACGCTAATTCACCCAACAGAACTCTGAGTGAATAGGACCCAATTTTGGAACAAGTCACTAGAGAATCAGACCTTGGGGTGACCTGTTAAAGAGAGGTGTCACTCACAAGTAGGCCACCTCCCCTTAGTGCTTATAGTAATTACAAATTAACAAAGGACTCGCAGAGCCAGTGATGGAGAGGAACAGTGAACAGTGAGGACGAGGTCTGGAGCTTCAGACCAGCTTGTCGCCCCAGTAAAGGTGTGAAGTTACAAACAAGCTGTGTTTCATGTTTCAGGCCAATAAAGCCCCACGGTCTCCAGCTGTGGGGCCATGGACAAATTTCTCAGTTGCATGGAGTCTCCACCCACTGTGTGGATTCTGCCTCTCACCTCCGGACCAGGGTCCTCCTCTGACCAGAGTTCTCCAGCAAGAACATGTTTTCTTCCATGTGGTTTTCCTTTTCTTTTCTTTTCTTTTCTTTCTTTTTTTTTTGGAGGTAGGATCTCATATAGCCCAGGCTGGCCTCAAACACAAGACATAGCTAAGGTTATACACATGTGCTCCCCAAGCTCAGTGTTTGCAGTGCTGTGGACTGGACTATTGTACATCCCTCCAAAGAGATGCTTTATTCTGTTTTAATTTTTAGAAGGGGGCATATGTCCAAGGGTTAGCATTGAACCATCATACGAATTAATTTCTTCTTCTTCTTCTTCTTCTTCTTCTTCTTCTTCTTCTTCTTCTCCTTCTTTCTTCTCCTTCTTCTTCCTTCTCCTCCTCCTCCTCCTCCTCCTCCTTTGGGTTTCTCTGTGACTTTGGAGCCTGTCCTAGAACTAGTTATTGTAGGCTGGTCTCGAACTCACAGAGATCCACCTGCCTCTGCCTCTGTCTCCTGAGTGCTGGCATTAAAGGCATGCACCACCACTGCCTGGCGAATTAATTCTTTTTAAACAACATATCCTTTGTGCTTTGTGACCTCCTAACCTGGAGAATAGAAAAGACTACAAAAGACGAAGGCAGATGTGGTGGCTCAGTGGTGCCTGCAATCTCAGCACGGGGGAAGCTAAGGCAGGAGGATCATACATTCAAGGCTAGCCTGGGCTACACCTCAAGCATGTCTCAAAAAATTCCACCATCATCAGAGAAGCACAAGCACTCCAAGTCTAAACTGTAAGATAACCAGAGCCTTTGCCCATTTCTGCTGCTGAGTGACAGCATCTACAACACAAAGATGGAGTTGGCTCAGCAGGGAAAGATGAGCACCACCAAGACAGACAAGCCAAGTTCAATTCCTGGGATCCCTACCGTAGAAGCTGAGAGCCAATTAACAAGAGCTGTCCCTGGGCCTCTACAGACAAATGTAATAAAACTTCACAAACGCTTGTTTGTATGGTGCTGGTGATGATGACAGCCTCCAGCCCTCTAGGCAAGTGGCACACCATCAAGCCATATCCCTGGGTCTCTTCACTGCTGACAGGGTCTTGTTAAGTTGCTGGGGTTTGATGGGGGAGGTCCCTCTGTGTATGTGATTGTCTTACTGGTTGATAAAGTACTGTTGGCCAATAGGAAAACAAGATAAGTGGGACTACGAGTCAAGGATTCTGGGAAAGGTAGGAGAAAGCACAGTCACCATTTGAGCCTGGGAAGACAGGATGCTTACCGCTGGCGTCTGATAAGTCTTATAATATATAGATTTATGATAATTAAGACTGAGCTAGCAGATGAGAAATCCTAGTCATTGGCCAAGCAGCATTTGTACCTAATATAAGTCTCTCTGTGTTACTTGGGACCTTAACATGGCGGCCTGACAGAAAGCTCCTACGTGGCAGCAGGGCTCTGGCAGCTTGGCAGAAAGACTTGTTACAGGGGTTGGTCTCAAACTCACTCTGCAGTCCAGGCAGGCCAACCCTCGAACATCTTGCCTCAGCCTCCAGAGTGGCTAGTCTCATCTGCCTGAGCCCCCAAATACTTCTGGGAAGCATGGTTATGTGGATGACGGTGCCTTGACTTCCTGGGGCTCCATTTCAGTGTCCCCAAATAAAGCAATTCTCTGATGCCAGCCTCACCGGCAGCTCCACCAAGGAAGATAAAAGCGGACCCTCCCAGCTATGGCCAGGCTGGTCTCTCCTCCACAGGGTCAGGCTTCCCCTTGGCTCCAGTGGGTTTCCTGCTCCTCCAGGTTTCTTTATGTTTCCCTTGGACCACTGAGACCTTTTGTGCTGTTCCTGAGCTTCATCGCTACATTGTTCCCAGTTTATTCTTTGTTCTATTGCTTGTTCCTCTGGGGGCAGCTAAACAAATATCAGACCTTGGCACTCACGTAGAGATTTCGGCTCGTATGTGCTCAAGTGCCTTCCAAAAGACACAAAAATAAACAAACTCATTTCCCACCCTGGGTTTTCCTTTGAGATTGGACATTGGGTGTGGTTCAGTGTCAACTGAAGTCAAATGCAATCATCTGTTTGTTGTTCACTTGGTTCTGTGGTGAGATTTATTTTTTTTTTGCTTGTTTTTTTTGGGGGGGGGTCTTTTCAGGCAAGGTTGAACTTTATACAATGAATTTTTTTTCAAGACAGGGTTTCTCTGTGAACTCTTGTGGACCAGGTTGGTCTCAAACTCACAGAGGTCTGCCTGTCTCTGCCTCCCGAGTGCTGGGATTAAAGGTGTGCACCACCACCACCTGACTACAATGATTTTTTTAAACTCAAAAACAAAAAGGACAGCCACATGGTGGAGGCGCACACCTTTGATCTCTGCAAGTTCCAAGACAGCTAGGGCTAGGTCTGTTATACAGAGAAACCCTGTTTCAGAAACAAACAAAAACAACAAAAAACATGTGTGGATAGGTCAAAGGACAATTTGGTTCTCTCTACCACCAGAATCAAGGAGGTCACCAGGCTTCTTCACACACCTTTACCAGTTGAGGCATCTTGTTGGCCCTACATTGTTTTTCCTTTTTTAAATTTTTTTTTTAAAATACGGTCTCACTATATAGCTCTAGCTATCCTGGAACTCACTCTGTAGACCAGGCTGGTCCCCAACTCAGAGAGATCCACCTGCCTCTGCCTCCCTAGTGCTGGGATTAAAGTCGTGCGCCACCAACACCGGCTCTAGCCTGATTTTTTTATAATATAAATCAGAGGTGTGTTTGTGTTTGGGGCTTTCACAATCCTGTATGATTCTTCCCAAATTCCACCAGGAGCAAGGGCAGGTTCCAAGGGTTGAGTAAAGGACACCTGTTACATTTGCCTTGCAGCCAAGTTGGGAATTTCCAAAACTGCCAGTATTTTATCTCTAAAGTGTGCTAGGTTTAGTTAGCTTGGATGTGAAGCAAACTGTCAAATTCTCTGAAAGGAGGAAGAAAAGTTATTTTACTCAACCCAGGCCACATGCTAGGGAGGTGCTGGTAAGCGCCCACACGGCCCATCCAGTTATACCCACTCTGGACTGGGTTAAAACTGCTAGGACCAGCCGAGAGTGGTGGCCAGGATTGCAACCCTCAAGGCCAACCATTTCAAGTACAGAAACCAAACAAGAAGAGATCTAATTTTTGTTTTGTTTTGTTTTGTTTTTCGAGACAGGGTTTCTCTATGTAGCTTTGGAGCCTATCCTGGCACTTTCTGGCCTCGAACTCCCAGAGATCCACCTGCCTTTGCCTCTTGAGTGCTGGGATTAAATGCGTGTGCCACCAATACCAGGCGTGATCTAAATTTAAGTTTCTAGGGCAATTTGTGGAAAAGGAAAGACACATATACACAAAACCCAAAACCTTGAGTCAAACTACCAAAGTATTTTGTCCACCCAAAGGGAGGGGAGGGCTGGTCATGGATGTGCATACCTTCTTTCCCCCACTTTGGTTTTTCCAGACAGGGTTTCTCTGTAGCTTTGGAGCCTGTCTTGGAATTCTCTCTGTAGACAAGGATGGCCTGGAACTCACTGAGATCTACCTGTCTCTGCCTCCTGACTGCTGGGATCAAAGACGTGCATCACCACTGCCTGGCTTTAGACGCTCACACCTTTTAATCCCAAATGTTGGAGGCTCAGGAAGCAGATCTCTGTGAACAGCTACACAGGGTTACACAGTGAGATCCTGTCACAAAAACAAAAAGATAGTCCTGCTGCTATTGTGCTCTTTCAGGAACTCAGGGCCTTTGCTCAGGCTGGACAACCACTGAACCCCTCAGCCTGTCCCACCCTGGGTTACTCTAGGAGCTGGCTGGTCATTGTGACTTCTCCACACCTTGCAACTGTACGGCCCCGCCCCCTGCCAGGGAGGTGAGGGAATAAAGCAGCTCAGATGGGGCTGGAGTCTGGAAAGAGGACTTTCACACCCAAACATCTTCCAGGCTGGTCTGTTTAGCCCCCAAGGGGCAAGGCCTAGTTGGCAGGGCAAGTCTGCTTTACACGTTTACCTCTTTGTTTCTGCTTTGCAGAAACGGCTTTTTAAAGTAGTAGTTCTCAATCTGTGGGTCTCTACCCCCTGGGGTCAAAAGACCCTTTCTCAGGGGCTGCCTGAGACCTCAGAAAACTCAGACATTTATGATTCATAACAGTACCAGAGTACAGTTAAGAAGTAGCAACAGAAACAATTTTATGGCTGGGTGTCAGCACAACATGAAGAACTGTATTAAACTGTATTAAAGTTCACAGTGTTAGGAAGGTTGAGAACCACTGCTCTAAAGGAATACATCAATAAAGGGCCACATTAGGAAGCAAAATGGCCCACAAATGACCAGTCAGACACATAAGGACACCTTAACTGTAAGTGGCTTCCAATTTTAAATTTCTATTAGGCAGCTGGAAGGAAGTTTGAAGCTGTGGTTCCCACTTGTGTGAACATTCCCAGCTTTCACTCCCATTCCCCATCCAATAAAATACTGATTAAGGCAGCATTTCTCTCACCGGTTTCGAAACATAATTCTGTCAATTTCTCCCCTTTAGCTTTTTCCTTCCAACACCCAGTTACTCACCAGGCTCTGCCATTTCTGCCCTTATGGTGTTGGAAACCTTTCTCCAAGCTTCCCTTTTCAGCGAGACCGAGAAGACAAGGACGCCCATGAGAACATCTTGTACAAGTGAGAGGCAATCTTGGAATCAGAATTGCTGCCGGGCAGGCGGTGGTGGCGTCTTTAATCCCAGCACTCTGGGGGCAGAGCCCAGGCGGATCTCTTGCGAGTTCCAGGCCAGCCTAGCTTACAAGAGCTAGTTCCAGGATAGCCAGGGCTACACCGAGAAACCCTCTCTCGAAAAGCCAAAGAGCAGAATTTTTTTTTTTTATGCAAAAGAACACAGGCCATGCACATCCCGATGCAAAGACTAGCATCCAGGGAATCCTTCCTCAGGTTTGATAGCCACCTCTCTGTGGGACCTTTAACCACATAGATGTGCACACACACTCACTTAGAGGGCCAACTCCAACGAGTCTTTGCCCAACTTAGCAGGGGTGTTTTGGTTCGTAGTACCTTATCTGCCACCTTTCTTTTGTATTCTGGCCGCCCCTCCCCCTCCAAGCAGCCGACACAAGAGTTCGGAGGTTTGTAGCCGATAAATAGTGTGAAATCACAGAGCCTTGGAATTTTAGCTAGAAGGAAGAGGAGTTCCACTTGCCCAGCCCTTCCCTCCATTGATGAAGAAACAGGTGTGGCGAGATTAGGTGACCCGTCCAAGTCACGCAGCAGGCTCCCGCCCCAAGTCTGCACCCCACACCTTAGAGACTCAGTGACAGACAGGCCTGACTTGACACGGTTCCCCCGGGGAGGTGGCCCTGCGGGTGACCCGCTGGATGGAAACTGCTCCCGAGGCTGCGGTCGGGCCGCCAGCAAGCCAGTCCCCAGCTCAGCTCCCCGCCCGGCCGCGCCCCCGCCGGCCAGCACAGCCCGCACGGCCCGCACTCCCCGCCCCTCCCGGGCGCCGACCTGTCACCCAGCCGCCCCCACGTGCACCCGGATCACCCGGATCGCCGGATCAAAGTCTAGGGCGGGCGCGGCAGAACCGCAGCCCGGAATCCGCGGCGCGGGAAGCGGGAAGCGCTGAGCGCTCGCTGCGCCCCAGGGCTCGGCGCCGCCGCCCTGCCGCCGGCCCCTCCGCTGCACGCGGCCCGCGCCCACCCTCCCCCGCACCGCCCGCCGCTGCACCCGGCCGCGGCCCCGGCCCACGCCCGGCTCTCCAGAGCACAGGCCCCGCCCGCGGCTCCCGCGGCCTCGCCCCGCCCCCTCCCGCCCCTCGGCCGCGCCAGCCAATAGAGGCCGCGGAGGGGCGGGACGCCGCGGCTGTCGTGAGGCCGTCCTGGCCAATGAGGCTGCGAGCCGGGCCGGGGGGCGGGGCCCCGGGGCCTTGTCACGCTCGGGTCCGTGTGAAAACGGGGGTTCCGAGTGCAAAGCAAAGTTTTTTTGTAAACCGTCTGCAAAGGCGGGGGGGTTAAGAAGGCGGCCGCCGCCGGGCCGAGCGCAGTCGCCGCGGACGCCGTCTCCGGAGCGCCTCGGTCCGATGCTCGGCGGGCCCTCGGCGCGCAGTCACCCGCCCGCCGCGCCCTCGCCTAGTCCGTCCGCCGCCGCCGCCGCCCGCCACGCCACCGCAGAGCCGAGCCGAGCGCCGGAGTAGCTGCGCGGCCGGCGGTTTCCCCACAGCGCCGCTCCGGCTCCGGCTCCGGCTCCCGCTCCGGCTCCCGCTCGAGCGCCGCGCCGAGCCGAGCCTCGGGCCGCCGCCATGGGCTGCTGGGGCCGCAACCGCGGGCGGCTGCTGTGCATGCTGCTGCTGACCTTCATGTTCATGGTGCTGGAGGTGGTGGTGAGCCGGGTGACCGCGTCGCTCGCCATGCTGTCCGACTCCTTCCACATGCTGTCGGACGTGCTGGCGCTGGTGGTGGCGCTGGTGGCCGAGCGCTTCGCCCGGAGGACCCACGCCACGCAGAAGAACACGTTCGGCTGGATCCGCGCCGAGGTGATGGGCGCGCTGGTGAACGCCATCTTCCTGACGGGGCTGTGCTTCGCCATCCTGCTGGAGGCCGTCGAGCGCTTCATCGAGCCGCACGAGATGCAGCAGCCGCTTGTGGTGCTGGGCGTCGGCGTGGCGGGGCTGCTGGTCAACGTGCTGGGGCTCTGCCTGTTCCACCACCACAGCGGCGAGGGCCAGGGCGCGGGCCACGGACACTCGCACGGCCACGGCCACCTCGCCAAGGGCGCGCGCAAGGCGCGGCGCCGCGCCGCGGGCGAGGCGGGCGCGCCGCCGGGACGGGCGCCGGACCAGGAGGAGACCAACACGCTGGTGGCCAACAGCAGCAATTCCAACGGGCTCAAGGCGGACCCGGCAGGTGAGCGAGCGAGCGAGCGAGCGGGGCGGCGGGCGGGCGAGCGAGCGCCGGAGTGGTCGGGTCGGGTCCGGTCGGGACGGGAGGGCGCCCCCTGGCGAGCGAGGCTGGTGCCACGCCCCGCGCCCCGGTGCGCGGTGGTTCCGAGCCCACTGGACAAGTTTGATGCTGCGTTGCTAGCGGGGCGGTGTTGTGGGTGGGTGCTGGGTAAAGGCGGCCTTTGTGAGCGGCGGGGTGTGTGTTTCCTTGGACTGACCACCCAGTCCGGAAAATCACAGGTTAGGGACCTTGCCAGGGCACGTTGCGCGTCTGCCTCTTAGGGCTTTGGCTGGCAATCATGGTGCTAGACCATCATGATGGCGATGTGTTGTTTCCCTTGTGGTTTTTAGTGAGCGTTTTTCATCTTGAGCACTGGTGCTCTTGGCTGAAATTTGGAAGGTGAGTGTTGAGCAGGAGTGAGAAAGGACCAGCCGGCCCCGCCCAAGTTCGACGTGAACGTTTTTTGTGATCCTTGCCGTTTAAATCTGGCGAAATCACGCTAAGAGGCAGTTAGTTAAACTTCTCCAGTGTGTAACATACGTGTGCAGATGGTGCATGGGGAAGGTTTTCTCCTATTCCGAAGAAAATGAAACTACTCAGGTGTGCCCGTCTGACTCCAAGTTTTGTTTTGGGTTTTTTTGTTTGTTTGTTTTTGTTTTTCGAGACAGGGTTTCTCTGTGGCTTTGGAGGCTGCCCTGGAACTAGCTCTTGTAGACCAGGCTGACCTTAAACTCAGAGATCGCCTGCCTCTGCCTCCCAAGCCCTGGTATTAAAGGCATGTGCCACCACCGCCCGGCCTTGTTTTGGTTTTTTTGAGATAAGGTTTCTCTGTGTAATAACTTTGGCTGTCCTGGAACTCACTCTGTAGACCAGGCTGGCTTCAAACTCAACATGGATCTGCCTGCCTCTGTCTCTGCTGTGATTAAAGATGTGTGCCGCTGCCACCTGGCAATAGCCTTCAGTTGCCGATTTGTCAGTTTGTAAACCTTCTCTATAGAGACAGAATATGTATAATATTTATGATAAGCACTTGTCTCAAGCAGTCTGGCTAATGCTGCTAACAAGAGCTATGTCAGATCAGCTGTGTTAGAGGGCTTATCTCCTCAGCTGGGCTTAAGTGATGGCCTTAAGTTTTGTTTCTCTTTGTGTCAGAAAAGTACAGCAGAATGTTTACAGGTTACAAACCCAGTAGTGAGGGGCAGGGGAGGAAATGAGGAAACTTGCCTAAGGACACAGTTTAGTCCTCCCTGCTATGGCCTGGCAGTGCCCAGACTATCAGTCCATTGAGCATTGAGTGTTGTTTCTCAGCATACTTTTATTGTGCTTTTTAAGTTTCAACGTCTTCAACACTAGACAGGATGCTTGTCTGAGCACTCGCCATGTGTTTAATTAAAATCGTATTGCTTCATTGTAGAGTCAGAAAAGAACAGAAGTGATGACCCAGTGGATGTACAAGTCAACGGGAATCTTATCAAGGAGCCTGACAATCTGGAGTCGGAAGACAACAGGGCTGCACAGCTGAACATGCGGGGAGTGTTTCTGCACGTCCTCGGAGACGCCTTGGGCTCCGTGATCGTGGTAGTGAATGCCCTGCTCTTTTACTTCTTCTGGCAGGGCTGTTCTGAAGACAACTTCTGCATAAACCCATGTTTCCGTGATCCCTGCAGAACCTCCGTAGAGATCATCAACAGCACCCAGACGGTGGTTCGAGAGGCCGGTCCCTGCTGGGTGCTCTACTTAGATCCAACTCTGTGTGTGATAATGGTTTGTATACTTCTTTACACAACCTATCCATTGCTTAAGGAATCTGCTCTCATCCTTCTACAAACCGTTCCCAAGCAAATTGATATCAAACATTTGGTAAAAGAGCTCCGAGCCGTTGAAGGCGTTGAGGAAGTTCATGAGCTACACGTCTGGCAGCTTGCTGGAAGCAGAATCATCGCCACTGCTCACATAAAATGTGAAGACCCGACCTCATACATGCAGGTGGCCAAAACCATTAAGGATGTTTTTCACAATCACGGAATTCATGCTACCACCATCCAGCCTGAATTTGCCAGCGTGGGCTCTAAATCAAGTGTAGTCCCATGTGAACTTGCCTGCAGAACTCAGTGCGCTCTGAAGCAGTGCTGCGGGGCGCGACCTCAAGTCCTTTCTGCCAAGGATGCAGACAAGACCCCGGCAGTTAGCATATCTTGTTTAGAACTCAGTGAGAATCTAGAGAAGAAGCCCAGGAGGACTAAAGCTGAAGGCAGCCTCCCTGCTGTCGTGATAGAGATTAAAAACGTGCCAAAAAAACAGCCCGAATCATCTTTGTGAGTCTTGAAAAAAGATGTGATATTTGACTTTGCTTTTGAACTGCAAGAGAAAATAGACTCCATTGAAATACTAAGTTTTTGCCAAGTAGTGTAATTGAAGTCCTTGTCTGGTCGCACAGTTTAATTCTATTTTTGTAAGAACATAATGGAACTGCATAAGAGAGCGTTCTGCATTAGCGCCTTGTGATACTAGTGCATAGTGCAGCTACGCTGTAACACTTTGTGAAAGCCAGTTTTAACACTATGTTACATTTTTTGTTTAAAGTAAGTATAAACTTTATATGACATAATGACATTTGATTCCTGGTTTTCCCATGGTAAGAATTAGGGGGATAAATAAAATTGTTACTGGAATTTCTCTGCTTTTCTTCCCTCCCCCCAATTGTTATACATTATTTGTTAGAATTGTAACTGCTGGACCTCTAGAATCATCAAGTTTGTTTCCTTTGTTTGAGGGAATAGCTACTTGCCCTTTGCGATCATAAAACGTAACATAATGGCAGAGTTTCAGAATGACTCATGACTTAGCAGGAAATAAGAGCAGTTACTAGTCTGTATTCTCTACTGCTGAGTAGTAAACTGAGAACATTCTCAAAATGAATTAAGAGTTCACACATAGTGGAGCGTATAGGGGATAAGAGCAGGGAAAAAGCAAACTAGGTAGGCTATTATTTAATATTGAGATTTCATATCTAAATTATCTTGAAAAATCTCAAGTGGTTTTCTTTTACCAAAGTCACTCATACAGCTCTATACATGTTTGCCATCATTGCTTTCTTTCAAAGACTGGGATTGGTGATGTTGAGCTAAAAGTTTCAAAATGCATGACTATTTTTTTTTTTTTTTTTTTTTGAGAATGAAGACTTGGTCTTTGTGAACTGCAACTATTAATCTTAAATTGTGTCTTAAAAACCTTTCATAGTGACGGGTCATGTAGATTTGACCTTTCTTCTGCACAGCAAGCACAGCCTGTGCATTTTTGCCAAGAGCCAGTGACTTGAAAGAAAGAAATTGGAGGTTCATGCATATCTTAGAGAGCAAAATGAGTAAGAGAAAGTCTGTAGGTCTTTAAGCCATCATGCCTTGACTGCTCCATTTTCCATCAGTGTCCCACATTGCACCCAGGAAGTCATTCACAGCTGTTCCTTTGCCACAGATTTCAAATCCAACACAAACATTTGAAGATACTTACGTTATATTTTCCCTGATCAAGAAAGGTTAATGCTTTGTGAAGAAAATGTACATGTTTTTGTCTTCAAAAGAGTGACTATTAATATCAGTTGTGTATAGCTCTATTTTTCTAGGAACATAGTACTCTGACTACTTCAATAACTTTTATAGCTGACTACTTTTGGGAAAGTTCACTTTTGGGATTTGAAATAATTCTTTGTTTAATAATCTGAAAATGGAAGTGTTTAGAGTATGACAGTTACTTTTGAAGTGATGGTCTTTCCCTAGTGTAAAAAGCCTGTTGCTGGCAACGGGCCTACTTAAGAACAGCTGGATTTTTTTGAAAAGAAATCTGATTTTTGGAACATAGTTTGTAAGTTCACATTTACTACCCTGGGCCAACCATCAGCCTACATAATGCTTCACTCATGTGTGATCCAACCCCTTGGAGGGTGGTTACTTTGAATTTTGCAAAAATGTGCTTTTTTGCTTTTTTTCTTTAAACATGAAATTTAGAGATCTATGGGTGAGTACGAGAGAACTCCAATTGTCTCGAGTACACTCCTGACAGGCACCATGCAGGTTTTAGTGGTTTCCGCAATGACACACAGCAAGGTAAACTGGTTGAAAGCCTGCGCTACCCAGCCAGTGTTCTTCAGAAACACTCTGGGTGGGGTCGTGTCGAAGGTGTGCCCCACCAATTGGGACAAGGGCTTTGTTGACCTATTTTTCAGGAAAAGTGGTACCATAGGGTTTTTTTTTTTTTTTTTTTTTTCCAAAGGTGTTTCTCATAGCAAAATCCATGGGTACCCACTCACCTTGGAGTTTTAGAGAATTATTTATTTCTTTACAATGCACTTTCTAACCCATTTTTTAGCTATATTAGCATTATCTTTAAGAAAAAAAGACATGTTTTATATTTAAGTGTTGTGGGACTTGAGTGTCTTTTCCAAAATAGCTTATTTCTTCTTGAAAGAAACGGGAAGCTACCTTGGCCTCTCGGGGACTAGCCCCCTGTTTAATGTGCTTCCTTTCACTGCCTCAGTCCCAGCCACGAGGTTCTACCCGTCCTGTCTTCGAGCAAGGCCAGTGTGGACCTGTCTGTCATGTGGCGCTAAGTGAGAAGGTGGTGTCTGCTCCCAAATTGCACTCGACCAGGAGTCTTTCCAAGCCATGTGCACCTTGGAAGAAGGGATTTCATTTTCCATGGTCAGCTCTTAGCTTGTAGGAGTAATGCTTTTTTTGGGGGGGAGGGGGCGTTGGTATCTGTATCTATCTACATTGTAGAAATACAAGCTAGAACATGAAAAACAATCCTTAAACGTTTTACTGTATTTTCACATTAAAAAGAAAAACAAAACGCCGGATGACTTTAGCCTGAGATGTGTAATTTGGAAAGTTGCAGGAAGCTGTTTACATGTGTGTGTCTTGTCAGCATTCTGTTATTTTGAGTTTCTGTAGTTTTGAGGGGAAAGATAAAACCTAATGTGAAGTATTTGGTGTGTAAACTGGTTTTGAATGTTTGTTTTACAAGCAGATAACCATTTGGACAATAAATGTCATTAACCTGCTGTCTTAAGGTAGTCATACACAAATAAGGAGTGTGATTCTACAATAGAAAATTTTTTAATACTACGTTTCAGTTAAGTGATAAAACAGTATTAAGAGGTCTTGGGAAGGTGGAAGGTTTTTTTGTTGTCTTTTTTTGTAATTGAAACTGTCCTAGTGCTTCACGGTCTGGTCTGGGAAATGGGACTGTAATCGCACTATTTTGATACAGCACTGCATATATCCATACAGATGTGTATATGGTGATGCTATTTTGTTGTACTAACAAGCTCTGGAATATTTAGCAGTCATTTTCACTGGCACAAGAGCCTTTCGTATAGTAATCAATTTAAACTTTTAAACCAAAAATATTAAGGTTCAGTGTCTGGCAGATAGATACTGAGGAGAATGTAACATAGAATTAATATGTGGTTATATAAAAAGACACAGATCGCCATGATAGGGGTCTGCCTTGAAACAGCACAATGGAGTGTCAGTGTGTCTGTGACTTTTTGAGACTTTTCTCGTGTTGGTTTCGTCCGCTGCCACCTGTCCTCTGGGCCAACAGTGCCATTGACACGGCTCTCATCCTGTTGAGCACCGGTGCAGACAGAACTCAGGTGCAGCAACATTTTCCCTAATTGCTGTGTGTTTTATGACTGTGTGTTATTTCCAAAGCTGTTCCTACCTCACCACGAGGCTTTATGGATTGTTATGTATTATAAATGTTCTATGAGACAAGACTACTGTGTTTCTTCTCATTTATTAAAAGTTAAGTAGAAAAATTAACTGATTTTAATAATATCTACTTTGTTTTGCGAATGTGGCCTGTCTTAGGCTGTGGTGGGTGAAGGAGGAATGGACTTTAACACACACACAATAGGACAGTAGTGTGCAAGAAAGTAAACGGTCAGAGCCTGCCATAGGAAAAGGAAGAGTTTATTCACTCACTGCTGTGCCAGTAAGGCTGTGAAAATGTTTGGTTATATGCATACACTTGTAGGGTATTGCTTAATGGTTAACCTGCTCCTCTAGGTAATTTAGTTTTTAGTTTTAAGCAAAGTTACAGATGAGAATTACTTTGTACTTATAGGCAGCACAGGTAATGAGATGAAAAACTGCAGGAACTTGTATTTCTGCCTGGGAGACAGTTTAAGAAGTCACTTGACAATAAATGGAAGAAGGTGAATGCACAGGGGAACAGACAGATAGAGTAGATATTCCAAAAAAGGGTAGATGTGATTAGAAAAGATGGTTTAAGGTGGAGTAGGGTTGAAGGCAAACAATCGTAGATCAGGATAAAGAGCTGGAGTTGAGAGACTCGTATCACCGAGTTTGTAGTGGGCCTTACAGGGAGAAGAAAAATTGTTCTTAAGATTAGTTGGGTTTTTTTTTTTTTCCTTTTTGGTTTTTCGAGACAGGGTTTCTCTGTAGCTTTGGAGCCTATCCTGGCACTCGCTCTGGAGACCAGGCTGGCCTCGAACTCACAGAGATCCTCCTGCCTCTGCCTCCTGAGTGCTGGGATTAAAGGCGATTAGTTTTTTTATGTGTGTGAGTATTTTGCATTTTTGTGTACCATGTGTGCCTGGTGCCCTCAGAGGTCAAAAGGTCATTGAATCCCCTGGAATTGGGATTATAGGTGGTTAGCTGTTGTATGGGTGCTGGGATTCAAATCTGTGTCCTCTGGAAGAGCAACCAGAGTGCCTAACTACTGAGCCATCTCTTAAGCCCCTCTTTTTTTAATTTAAATTGTTTTATGCATGTGAGTCTGTGAGTGTACCCCAAATATGTGAGCGCCTGTGGAGGCCAGAAGATGTGGTCAAATGCCTGTAGAGCTGGGGTTCCAGGGGATTGTGTAATGCCTGATGGGAGGACTAGGAGCCAAACTCTGCTCATCCAGAAGAGTGGGAAATGCTTTTAGCCACTGAGGCATCTCTCCAGCCCCCCAAACTCAGTTGTTTGAGTGGATAAAGTCGGAAAAGGACTGTACCTGATAAATATGGAAAGCAAGACAGGTGAAGCCAGCTTGACCAATGTCTGCCCACACTGCTTCTTGGCATGTCCACACCCACCTGTACCTCAGGTTGCTTGACTCTGGGCACACACTAAAACCTTAGTGTTTGGCTGACCTCAGAATGCATAACCACAGTCAATGCTGTCTTAAGAGTTGCTGCCGGCCAACTTTTCATCTAGTTCTATTGGGAAGAAATTGCCCTCTGAGGCAATAGGGGTTTTCCAGAAGCTCTCCGTCTCCCCACAGACAACCCTATATACTGTGTGACATGAGCTGAACAAGAGTGGTTGTTTCAGAAATAGGCGAGCGTGTGGGAGAAAGTCAGCAATTGCAGCCATCTGTGGCACCCACATCTGCTTTACCTGTTTCTAGACTGCAAACTGGGGTCAGGGCTGCTTTCCCTATCTTGATTTCCTTAGGATATTTCTGGACTAGTAACACTGTAGGCATTTATAGGAGCTTGAATGCCTATTTCAGAATGGCAGGCAGGCTAAGAAAGTTACTTCAACAGAAATAGATGCACCAAGCACTTGGTACTCATCAAGTATATATTCCAATTCTTGCAGAGCAGGCGTACTCCACCATCCATGCCTCTCTGAAAACCATTAAAAACTCAGCCATGATGGAGCCACAGGCCGGACAGGAAGCAGCTTGCTTCCCATCCCCTTGGCCTTTCCAATAACTGCCTTAAAAGTTCAAAGTGGAGAATTCTTCATGATTCGGTCCAACAAGCTTGACAAGGAAAGTTGAATGAATCAAACCAGGAAGGTATGGCCACCCAAAGAAGCAGGGAAAATGTTTTTTAAAATCACTTGATGTTTACTTTAAAAGTCACAGGAATTGCTGGGTTTAAACCAGCACCTTCTGTCCTGAGTTACACCCTATTAAGCTGTGGCTTAGTGTCAGTTTTTATTTTGAATTACGTGGGAGAGAGGAATAGCATGTTTTGTTTGTTTTGGGTTTCTTTTGTTTTTGATTTAGAATCTTGGTTTTAATCCAGCCTCACATATTAGAACTGGCAGTGTTTTCACTTAGAGTGTGTTCTAGTACTGTTGCACATGGGTACTCCCGCTGGATCAAGGAATGCTGTGGCTTATGTAGCCTGGGGGTCCTGTTGAACCCGGGGTGCCTGGGTGAGGAGCAGAGGTAACAGGTGCATTCAGGCGAGGAGACACAGAACACCAACTGCCTTTTGACAAATGAGTAAGCAGGCAGACTGTCCATATTCCCATGACCTATCCTGGGTGTTGAGTCAGTAGCCCAGCTTCCTGTGGTTCCCTCCCTCCCTCTGCCCACTGACAGGACGCCTCCCCTGCTGTGACATCCCCTAGAGAGGTGGCATTGCACTTGGGAAACCACAGATCGCCTGGCCATTGGAATCTCTTCTGATCTCTCCTTGCGCAAGCTTCGATTTCATCAAGTACTGTGCTTGCATGTCTGGAGAGGCAGACTGAAGGTTTCTGGGTTTATAATCCTGATAAAGGATTGCCGCAGGTTCAGGTAGCCAAAAGCTGGGGTGTTCAAAAAATGCATCTGCCTGAAAAATCAGGTGTTGTGGAGACCCTGGCTAGCTCCTTTGAAATGTAGAGTAAAAGTGGGGTTCTGGCAATATAAAAGGAGTTCAAAATTTAGTATCTTGTAAGATACAAAATTGAATATTCATAAAACATATGGCTGACCATAATTTCTCTTTCTAATGGCAAAAATGCAAGGACAATATTAGGCTAAATTTACTAGAACTTTTCATAGCATTGGAACAAGGGTGACTCAGAGACACCTGTTCTGGGCTCTTGCATTGGGCTTTAGGTTCCTCTGGGGGTGACAGTGATGGGACAATACTTAACCAATCCACCAGATCTTGAATCTATACACTATCAGCAGTCAATGAGCTAGAAAAATGAAGCACACCCTGGTAGACAGACTATGGCTCCCTGAAGGTGTGCGTGTCCAGATTCCTAGGCCCCATGGGTTCTGTGCCTGGCTAATGCTCTGCAGCTGTCACTATGGGGCCAATGGGGAGAGCAAAGATCAGGGTAGAGCTGGGACCCAATGTCATCCTGATGAGAAGAGGCAGAGGGTCAATCACAGCAGGTGATGGCTGAAAAGCTGTAATGTGTGCTTAAATAAGGTGTTTGTGGCCACCTTGAAGATGGAGGAAGGGGACTTGAGCCAAAGAAACACAAACAAAAAACACAAAAGGCTTCGGCAGGTTGGGAAAGCAAAGGACAGAGCCGCTGGGCAGGGCGGGTCACTGTGGTGGGATTACTGTCCTTGCATTTCCTCATTTTGTCCAAGATAGGGCTCTAGAAGGGAAGCAGCTCAGCTTGTGCCTTCAATATCAGACCTTCTTTGAACACATGGCTCCAGAATGTGAAGACAGTAAATTTGTCCTTTCTTTCTCTCTCTCTCTCTCTCTCTCTCTCTCTCTCTCTCTCTCTCTCTCTCCCTTCCTTCCTTCCTTCCTTCCTTCTCTCTCTCTCTCTCTCTCTCTCGCTCTCTCTTTCTCTTCCTTCCTTCTTTCTTTCTCTCTCTCTCTCTTTCTTTCTCTTCCTTCCTTCTTTTTTTTCTTTCTTTCTTTCTTTTTCTTTCTTTCTTTCTTTCCCTTCTTTCTTTCTTTCTTTCTTTCTTTCTTTTTCTTTCTTTCTTTCTTTCCTTTCTTTCTTTCTTTCTTTCTTTCTTTCTTTCTTTCTTCCTTTCTTTCTTTCTTTCCCTTCCTTCCTTTCTTTCTTTCTTTCTTTCTTTCCCTTTAAGGCCAAGCTGATGTTGAGCTCACTCTAGCTGAGGATGGCCCTGAGCTTCAGATTCTCCATCTCTAGTGCTGGGATTTTGAGCATGCACCACCATGCCTGGTGTACTCAGTGCTGGGGATTGTGTTCCAGACTCTTGCATGCTCGGCAAGCGCTCGACCAACTAAGATGCATTTCCAGCCCTGAGTCTTCCTCTTTTAATCCACTAAAGTATGGCAGTGACAAGAAAAACAGAATAGATAAGCACACAAACATTACAATGTGTATACTCACTTTGGTACTTACAAAGGCTTCTCTCACTGGAGTTAAATTACAGACTGGCTTATAAACAAGATTTTATCAGAAAGGGGCTGGGTGTACTGAGTGGTGATGGAGTTTACGCAACAGCTTATATTGAATCTGAACTCTCAGGAAGGTGGTAGTGTGCAAAGTGAAGAGACAGCTTTCTTTAACTCGGTGTGTTGTTTGTCTCAAGTCACTGAGCTTAAGGGGTAAATAATAGGTCGGGTAAAAGTCCAGTCTAGGTCCTGTTACAAAAAGAACCCACCTGAAGTCATCACCACCCCAGCCTCTCCCACAGCCTCCTAGTCACCTGCCCTAAGTGACCTCTTCTCTTTGTTGTATTTCCACTTCCCTCCTACCTTGCTGTGGAATATTAGTTGACACTATGTTACATTCTTTTATGCTGTGAAATATTTGTTCAATGATGCAAAGATGCGCTGCATTTGTTTAACTCTGTAAAGCTGTGTTGTCTTGTCTACCTAAAATATCTGATTGGTTTAATAAAGAGCTGAACAGCCAATCGCTGGCAGGAGAGGGATGGGTGGGGCTGCTAGGCAGAGAGAATAAATGAATAGAGGAGAAGAAGGGAAGAGCCAGAAAAGGAGGAGAGAGAGGATGCCCATGGGCCAGCCACCCAGCTGCACAATCACCCATGGAGTAAGAAGGAAAGAAAGGTATATAGAGGCAAAAAAAAAAAAAAAAAAAAAAAAAAAAAAAAGCCCAGAGGCAAAAGGTAGATGGGATAATTTAAGTTAGAAAAGCTAGCTAGACACAAGCCAAGCTAAGGCTGCACATTCATAAGTAAGAATAAGTCTCTGTGTATTTATTTGGGAGCTAGGTGGTGGGCCCCCAAAGAGTTAAAAAAAAAAAAACAGCAAAAACCAACTATATTCCCTTTCCTCTCCCCCGTTTGTCTAATGATACTAGCTCCAGTTTAAGAACTGGGGCTGAGAGAATGAGGACCAGCAAATGGAGAGATTATAGAGACAAATGTGTTCATCTCAGCACATCCGTGTCCCGACCTGGTCAAAGCCCGGTGTGAGCTTCGGCCGCTCTCCATATTCCACAGTATAGTAAAGTGTTTGTCCTGGGAGTGGCAAGGCCTGGGTCTGAGTCTGAGTTCTAGACTCACTGTCTTAGTTTCCTTGTCGGAAAAGTCAGGGTAATAGTAATACTTCTCTCAGAGCTGACCTGAAGATAATGGGAAGGCATTCTGGACAGCACCCAGTCCTTCCAGTTAGATATTAGCCGTGTTTATTCTGCTCTGAGTTCTTGCTCTCCCCATCTTCCCTTCTCCCTCTTTTCCTTCCCCTTTCTCCCCTGCCCTAAGCCCTTAAGGCCTTTGATGGACACCTTCTGTGACCTCGGTCTTAATGGCAACACTCTTCTCTGCTTTTCCAAACTCTCTCTCTCTCTCTCTCTCTCTCTCTCTCTCTCTCTCTCTCTGTCTCTCTCTCTCCTCTCTCTCTCTCTCTCTCTCTCTCTCTCTCTCTCTCTCTCTCTCTGTTCTCCATAGTCACTGGGTAACTGTAACAAGAGAGGCATACCTTCAGGAACAGCAGGCATTTACCTAGTAATCTGAGAGCTGGTCCAGGGGTAAGGAGCTGTGGGGAGGAGCTTGCTGCCTCTGGAGCAACAACACTGAGACAAGGCAAGAAAGACAATTGCGACAGTCTTTGTAGGCCATTGAAAGAGTGAGTGGGTGCCGCCCACAGAGAACCAGAGAGTCAGTTCTCCCTTCCACCACATGGGACACAAGGATTAAATTTGGGTTTTCAGGCTTGGTGGCCTGCACCTTTGCCCACTGAGCCATCTCTTCAGTAAGTTAGTTCTTAGATGACTTTATTTATTGTTTGATAATGACACGAGGGATCAGCCTATATTTAGCAACTAGATAAACATGTATTCATCTGTGTATGGATCAACAGACATTTTTTTTTCTCATTCAAGTGAATGAAATTCTAAGAAACTTAATCTGCTTGGTAACATCAAAAAGCTTAGAGAAGTTTTTAGCAATATAACCATCTAAAGTAAAAATACCATCCCTCTACAAATCACTGTATGCAAAAGTGGCACGGCAATGGGTCCTTGTGCTAAGACTTTGGGCTAGTGACAAAATGACAGAACTGTAGTTCATTATGAAAGGCTGTATGGAGTCTCCAGGCTGGGAGACACAGAAGAGGTGACCATCAGCTCTTTTTAGGGGCCGAAGCAGCATTTCTGAAATATATAATGGTTAATTGTCATTCTGTGGGAAAGCTCAGAAGGAAGGAAATAAAAGAACATTCTTGGTAATATTCTCTACTGGGTCCAGTATTTTTATGCCCAGCATTTTTATACACAATGCAAGCAAACCACATGGTGTGATAGTTAGGACATGAGGTGAGGAAACACAGACGAAGACTGTAGTCCTACCTATTTGTCCTTCTCATTCTGGGCAGGCCACATTGCCTGCTTAGGGATACCAGTCCTTGCTGTGGCTCTTGGGTGTTATCCCTGGCCCAATCATGGCAATCCCCAGGAACTCAGATGACCCTTCTTTGGCCACAACTGAGCATGGTGAGACTTAAGTATGGCTTGCCTGGTGAGGTGCATTCAACCCCAGGCCCCTGGGGTCCTGTTGTCCCCCCCCCCCTTTACTAATGACACATTTAACCCTTTCCCAGACCTGCCCCATCCCCTGGCACACAGAACAGCCACTTTTCTCTACACCTAGTTATTGAGCACCAGATTGGGCAGCAGGCACTGATCAAAGGTGAGGGAGTCTGCTCCTGCGCTCTGCGCTCTGGTGATGTAAAGATGAGGAAATGAACACAAAGGGCAGGGGGCTTTTGTTGGATGTAAAAGCCTGGAGCACCTTTATGGGAACTACAGGAGGCAGGGAAGCAAGGCCCTTGGGTTTCTGAGGCAAACTGCAGCTGCAGGGTGGAGCTGGCTTCCTGGGAAGAATCAACATATGCCCCTATCACACTGTGAAGCCGGCAGCCCACTTTTGGAGTTAAGCAGTCACCATTCATTTGGTGGGTCACCACTGCAGGCTGGAGCCACCCTGAGGAGCTGGGCTGGTTCTGCAGCGTCCTGATCTGTTATGTAATGGAGGCAGTGAGAACCCAGCACTGCTCTGAGGGTGAGAGTCGCTCCAGTCCCAGCTCATCCAGGACCCCCATGGAAACTCCACACAGGGGAGAAGGCAGCCATTTATCAAAGCTGTCAGCATCTCCATGCCTGACAGCTGTAAACAAACTTCGGCTCTCTGGAAAAGGGTGAGCTCTACAGAATGCAGAGAAATGGGGCCTTTGGGACTAGAGTCTCACTCTGGAGTTCCAGTTATGTAACTCTGAGCGAGGCATTGACATGAGGAACTAAAGTGTGTTTATCTCTTGAGAGACTGAGTTCCAGCCAGGTGATGGAGGTGTGAGTCTGTATGGGTTTTGTCTTTTTTCCCCCCATTGGTGTGATTACTAGCTGTTGTCTCTCAGGGGACCAGGAGTTGAGAGAGTGTGTGTGAGTGTTTCCAGACTCAGTCTTCTGCAACTGACTTTGTCATGTGCAGAGTGCTGTCCACTGGCCTCTGGCTCTGCAGCTGCTCCACTGTGACCTCTACATGGAACTTACTTGGTTAGGGTCCTACTGAAGGCAATTTGAGGGAGGGGAGGCGTAGGTCTTCATTCCTAAATGCCCCCAGTAAATGCCAAATTATCCTACAAAGTGCCCCCTAAATCCCCACATCCATGCATGAGCACACTCAAAAACTCCACATTGGTAAATGTAAACATGTGTGTGCTATTGCATATATGTGCATGCCAGTCCAGAGAAGTTATTGAGTACCAATGGTTCTTCTTCAATGATAATTTTCTCTTTCTCTCCTTCTGTGATTTTCTTTTAGTTCTCTGTATAGTTTTGTCATGTTAAATTTTTCTTTTTTTCTTAAAGATTCCTCTCTCTCTCTCTCTCTCTCTCTCTCTCTCTGTGTGTGTGTGTGTGTGTGCTCGTGTGTGTGTGTGTGTGTGTGCTCGTGTGTGCGTGTGCGTGCGTGTAGGCTCATGCTCATTCATACACATGTAGGTACCCTTGGAAGTCAGAAGAGGATGTTGGATGCCCTGGAACTGGAGTTATGGACAGCTGAGCGTTGCCTGATGCAGGAGCTGGGCACTGAACCCAGGTCCTCCAGAAGAGCAGTCAGCGCTCTTGACCACTGAGCCATCTCTCTGGTTCTTTACTCACAGAGGGTTTTTTGTTTTTTTTTTTTATGAATGTCTTTGACCCATCGTTGTTTGAATCCACACATGCACTGGGCTTTTGCAAAACATGGTCAGTACAGGGAAAGCTGGGGTTCCAGCCCACTGAAAAGTTTTGGTTCCTCAGTAAGCCCCTCCACTGACCAAATTAAACAGAATTAGAAAAAGCCCAAGTTTAATGGATACAATGCTCCCTGTTGATTTTCCAGCTCCCAACCCCTCACCCTCCCCTTGCCCCCAGAGAGAAGATGGGAAAGAGAGACCAGACTACATGAGTCTGTTCTCCCGGGGACAGTTTAAATACCCTGTGGGCCGGGTGTTGGTGGTGCACGCCTTTAATCCCAGCACTCAGGAGGGGATCTCTGTGCGTTCCAGATTAGCCTGGTCTACAAAGAGCTAGTTCCAGGACAGGCTCCAAAGCCACAGAGAAACCCTGTCTCAAAAAAAAACCTAAATTAAATAAATAAATAAATAAATAAATACCCTGTGGGAGTGGTCTTCAGCATCTCTAGGGGAGGGGTCATCATTTGGCGGGCTTTCTGAGATGCAGCAGGGTTTGGAGAGAGATAAGGGAGGAGGCTTGGGTGGAACTTCCACCAGCAGATTTCAGACTCTTTGGGTAAATAAACACCAGGGGCTGGGGTGAAGCTTCCACCAGCACATCCATGCTCCTGTGCTAGGGTGCTTTCTCAAACAACAGGCCAGCTAATGCTGGACGTTGAGCAGAAAGACCTCAGCTCTAATACCTTCCTGTTCCATTTCCTTCTTAGACATCCCCCCTCCCCAGGTAAGTGAACCCACTGGCCAATGAATCAGGTTCACTGTCCTTAGTCTCACATGAGAGGGAACTAGGTAAAGAGAAACTTGGCCAAGCGTGAGGAGGGTACATGACTGAGCTGGTGGACTGGAGATATACACATCAGGGACAGAGTCTGGGAGCTGTGTACTGGTGAGTGTCCTCTGCCCACAGTACCCCCACTCTTACTGGGTGCCTGGTCTAGGATTGCCCTATAATCTACCCTGGTGACGTCCAAGTCTCAGCTGCCTCTGGCCCAGGCAGCCTTGTGAGATGGTGTGTGTATGGCAAGGTCACCAGGTAGGTCCTGGGAGGGCATCACTCCTGGAACTTTGCATTACAGCCTGTAAGAAGTGGGAAAGAATTCTAACCCCTGAGTGCCTGGGCATGGAACACTCTTCTCGATAGCTATGATTCCCTTGTCTCTTAGCTGAGTTAATAGATGAATGTTGGCAGAAGAGGAAATTAATTTTACTACACTCAGCAAAGGAAGTCCATTGCTCCAGATGGAGGGGCCTTTGAAAGGTATTTTTACTTTGGCTTGACTTGTTAAATTAGTCTGAATGGTCTTGCTGTTTCTAACAGCAGTTACCAGAACCCTCAAGGAACGTGCAAAGGCAAAGGCAAAGGCAAAGGCAAAGGCAAAGGCAAAGGCAAAGGCAAAGGCAAAGGCAAAGGCAAAGGCAAAGGCAAAGGCAAAGGCAAAGGCAAAGGCAAAGGCAAAGGCAAAGGCAAAGGCAAAGGCAAAGGCAAAGGCAAAGGCAAAGGCAAAGGCAGTGTGAGGGACCCAGTAAGGCAAGGAGAAGCTGAACAATTATGCTGGCAGTTTGGATGGCCGATTGGGAGTGAGAGACAGCTGAGGACCATGAACAGCCAGGGTTGATGCTGGTGGCCTCTGGTGCTCCATTTTTAAAGAGCACCGTGGATAACCTTTGATCCCCACGTGGCACTCCCCTCCCCAGGCCTGGGTGGCTCCTCTCCTGCCATGTGGGGGATGGAGAAGGCCCTTGGCCTTGGCCTTGTTTGCTACTGAAATTAGTCCAGGTTAGAGAGAGGAGGAGAGGTGATGGGAGGGACGACCGAGTTCAAAAGTTCTTGGGTAGGCGCCTGTGCATGATGGGGCCGGTTCCTGCAGGAGATGCTTGGAGAGAGGCAGCGCCCTGCAACCTGTGTAGGCTATGACGCAGCAGCTGACTCAGAGCTCGGGGCTGATTATCCGTAATTACAGGCCCACGGGGAACTGAGTCTTGCACAAATGTAGGGACCTTCTTGGTCCAGCATCCCCTCCCAATCCTCCTTCAAAGAGGGGAAAGAATTTTCCCGAAAACAAATCTTTAGAATTCTCCACCACCAGTCCATTAAGGCTGGGGGGTAACCACTGTGTTAGAATGTCCTGTCTTCACTCCCCCTACCTGCCCAGCCAGGTGAACTTCTCCAAACACAACCATGGAGGTGTCAGTCCTCCTCCAGATTTGGAGCAGGACTGACAGGGCCTGCTGGCCTGACTCCTGCCCACACCTCTGCCTCACTCACTTCACACAGATAACACTCACACTTGCCCTGAACTTGGCTTCACGCTGGGTGCTGAGGATTTTCCACATGTCCCCATGTATTGCATTCTAGGAGGGAGAGATGGGCACAATTCACACAGTAAGATGGCCTGAAGTGTTCAGGAGGAAAGTAAAATGGAAGGCAGGATCGGGCAAAGGAACCTCACTAGCAATGTTCCCTAGAGCAAAGGTCTGCCAGAATCTACACAGAGCAGAGCCGCACCAGAGGGAGAGGCTGGGAATGGCAAGGAGGCCACCACAGACAAGCAGGGAGGGGAGTGAGGAGACAGGACCAAAGACTTGCCGGACACTCACAGGCTGCTCTCCTCCGGCTCTCCCTCTACCTGCAGACTGGAGGACCTGAACCAGTGAAGACATAATCCCAGACTTATTTAAAATTTAAACGCACCCCCCCAACACACACACACACTGCTTGGGTGGAGCAGAACACAGGTGAGCACATAAGTTGGTAGGCAGGAGGGGATAATAGAGGCTAGGGCCAACTCCAGACACCGAAATCTCAGTCCCCTAATGACCATTGTGGCTGTGAGGAAGTCGGAGTTAGATGTGCAACTGCACTTTTTGCCCCCAGCTCCTGGTGGTGGGGGTAGGGGCACTTGGTCCTTGCAGAAACAGGTAGACTTCAGAAGTGTGGTTCCGGGAAACGCAGCACCTGGTGTTGTACAAATTTCATGTGGCCATTGGGCATTCCAGGAGAACAGCTTGCCAGCCACTTGGGCACAGGAGTCTGGAGTCTAGGGGCTGCTCTGGTTGGGAACACAGCTATCCTACCAGTCAACTGAGGCACCATAAGCCCTGGGTCTGGCTGCAACTGTCATTTGTGCCAACCTCTGTGTGCCCTTGGAAAGATGGAGATGAGTTAGGAACTGAGCTCCGGGACTCCAGCATGTTTGGGGGTCGGGAAGATGGATGAGGGCCAGCACAAGACACCAAGAACCGGCAGCCACAGAGGTAGAAGGCAAAGCCAGGAGAGTGCTGGAGCTAAGAGATGAAAGGGTCTCCAGGGACCAGGACCAAACAGTTTAAAAATCCTGGTAGCGCCACAACATGGTGGTACATGCCTTTATTCCTGGCATTTGGGAGGCGGAGACAGGCAAATCTCAGTGAGTTCCAGGCCAGCCTGGTCTACAAAGTGAGTTCCAGGACAGCCAGGACTGTTAACACAGAGAAACCATGTCTTAAAAAACAAAACCAAAAAACCCTGGGAGCTTAGGGATAAGTGAGCATAGAGTGGGGAACTGGTTATTTGGCAAGTGATCTTGAGAAGGCCTGTTTTGTGGAGACCTGGGGGGGGGGGGCAGGAGGCTGAGGGGGTGGAATGGCGTCAAGGCAGAAAGGGAAGCCAAGAATGGAGAGCTGTGAGCCACAGCCTGCCCCTCCTTTTCTAGTAAATGACTTTGGTTCCATAGTGCAGTAGGGAAACAGGGCTGTAGCTGGACACGGAGCCAGTTCTCACAAGCTGTCCTCTGACCTCCTTACTATGTCAGGGCACGTGTATACACACCCACAACAACAACAATAGTAAATAGCATGGAATTAGGAGTAACAGGATGCTTGTGGGGCTCTGAGACTGATGTGACAGAGAATTGAGAACCTCAGAGTAAGACAAGAGGCAGATTCTAACGATAGGCAGATACTGAGGAGCAAGAGGGTCTCAGCTTAGAACCGCACCACACCATTGCCAAAACACTGACTCATGGACCAACTTAACCACTCTGCCGAATTGCTTCCCCAGAACTTTCTATTCTGTTCAGAGTAGGAGTGTCAGAACCTGGGTTCTGAGTGGCCCGAGACAATGGACAGACTCTGTTATGCTGCTATGCGTGGTCTCCAAGTTTTTTACCTCATCAACGCTTATGATCCAGTCCTGTTCTCTGCCTCAGGACATATAACCCCTAAAACTCGACTCCAGGGCTGACAACCCATTCGGGACCCCTCTTGATCAGCTGTGAACCTTCCTCTCACTTGATGAGGTCCTCCCTCCTGTCCCCCTCCTCTTCTCTCTCCCTATTCCAGAGGCCAAGCTCTGGGTTCTAAGCAGAGGGTTGAAATTAAGTTTAAAAGGAGTGTGGTGCTGTGTGGGGCAGGTGTGAAATACATAACTAGATTAACCAAAGTTGCCTTGCTTGTTGTTGTTGTTGTTGTTCTGGAAGAGTGAGACAAGAAAGGACAAGGGAATTAGAGCTGTACAGGAGGGTCGGCAGAGTAAGGAGGGGGGTGGGGGAAGGAAGAGAAGGGGAGATCTTGAGAGACTGAAGGGTTATTGGAGCTAGGGATCCAGAGTGAGTGACCTGGGAAGGCAGGCACACTGGCCAGAGTGGAAGTGTGACCATGAGGCGATGGGATTCTGGGAGTGCAATGGTCAGTGTCTATTGTCAACTTGATAAAATCTAGAATCTCTTGGAGCCAGGGCCTTTGGACCTGTCCAGGGAGGTGGCCTTGGTTAATCGCTTAACTAAGTGGGGAAGACTCGCCCCAGTGTGGGAAGTGACAACCTTGCCTGGGATCCAGGACTGTGAAAAATGGAGAAAAGGCGCAGGCAGTCGAAGGTGGTGGATGAGCCAACAGAGGAAGTTTAGTATAGTCCACATAGAGTTTACATGGCTGGTCTCTGTCCCTGTACTACCACATTTATCTTGTAAATGGTTGAAATGAGCTGAATCAGAGCATTTACCTTCAGGCTTCCCCACATGCCAGGTTAACTCTTGATCATGTTGCTTTCTGTGGCCCAGGAAAGTGCCTGGCATGGAAGGCACTTTCACACACACAGTTCAATGCAACAATAAGACCCATGGCTACCCTGCAGATGCAGAAGCCCTTCCTTGGCATGTGCCTGGGCTATGTATGTTCTTGAGAACACTCCAGCAATTTAAAAGGGCATTTGTCAAAATCAGCTTCCTATGAAGTAGAGGGAAGAAAGAGATCTGGGTATCTGAGTAACCCTTAGGAGATATCAAAAGCCTCAGGATTCTAGTCTGTTCCGTGGAAACTGTAAACACAAAGATATGTGACCCAGCTTGGACCTGCAGCCCAAGAACAGAGTGGAGAAGAATTGAGAAAGCCAGGCTCTGCAGAGGGAGGGTGTGTTAGCTCTGGTACACAGCCAGCTGCAGAGACCTCATCTGTTGCTCCTTTGTTTTTTAAAAGGCGTTTGGGAGTGTTGACTGTTGACACATGGATATGTCAGCCCAGACAGCATCAAGTCCACGGTTTCTTGGGTTAACAAGATTACAGAGCTGTGCCAAGCAGCAGGGATGAAGATTCCATATGCAGCCTGCTCACTGGGACTAGTTTCTAGTGCTGGGGACCCAGAGGTGGCAACATACTGTGACATTCCTAGCCACCAGTATGCCATGAAAGGGAGGGGACAAATCTTGAACAGAAAAGTGTGTATCCTTCCAGAGTTTTCTGTTGAACCCAGGGTTGGGCCACCCCATCACTCTCTCAATTTCTCTCTCTCTCTGTCCCCCAGGGGTTTTGCAGATGAGCCTCGAAGATGTCTAGAATGCTAATTGGTGTTGTAAATTAACAAATGTCATTAATTTCTCAGTAAGGACTTAGGATAGCTTCTGGGGTCCTTGCTAGTCTCGTGCCATCCCCTCCCGCTCCGCAGGAATCCGCAGCAGTTCTGGAGGACCCACCCTCACACCAACAAGGCTTTCTAGGATGGATGGAAGGACTCCTTGCGAGTATTCCTTCACTGAGCAGCCTGGGGATGAGGCACAGTGGCTGAATTCCTAGAGACAACTCCCAAAGTCAGCAGTGGATGAGGGAGTAAGGGTCCTGGGAGCACGGAGACTTGTCCTCACTTGTATAGCTCCCTATGAGAGGAACTAGGATTTGCAGGAGCCCATAGCCTCCAGAGCAGTTCCCCTCTCTCTGTCTCTGCCTCTCTTTCTGTCTGCCTGCCTGCCTGCCTGTCTGTCTGTCTGTCTCTGTCTCTCTCTGTCAGTCTGTCTGTTGTCTCTCTGTCTCTGTCTTGGGGTGCTATTTAAGTTGCCCACATAGGCTCAGATCAAAGCAGATGTCCTTTGATGTGTGTGAATGGAGGCTCCAGCAGGAGACGTTTGGAGAAACAGCAGGGGAGTGAATGGGAGGAAACTGGTTGGGGCAGTAGGTGGAGCATTCACGGCTGGGGGCGTGAGCAGGGTGGGTATGGTTGGATAAGCTCTGCTGGGCCTCTAGTGGTTGGAGCAGGAGGGTAGTAAGTGGGACATCCACTCCATGCCACATCTAGGTCCACAGAGCTCAGCCCAACCTGGGCAGCTTTTATTTTTGTTAGTGGGGTGAGCCAAACTTCCCTGAGCAGCTTCCTGGCTTCTTAAGCCCTTCCTTTCCTCCTTCCCAGGTCACCGGGCTAAGAAAACACAGCTTGGCCACCTGGCCAGTCTCCTAAGTTCCAGGGCAGAGGTGAGAGGAGAAAGGAAAGCCCGGTCCTTCATTCAGGCAATGCTTATTGAGGGCTTGCTATGTGCTAGACGCTTGGGACAAACCCTGACCGTGGGTTACTTCTAATGGAGTTGGGAAGCAGTAAATAATGGTCACAAGACCTGAGCAAATTAGTCCTAAAGGCAAGCAAGAAGGATCTAAGTGAGGTGTGGCTGAGTGCTGGTGACAGCTGCAATCTAGACAGGGCAGTCAAGGCAGACTTGTCCTTGTGGTCCCCAGGACACCCGTCCAGGCAGAGACTGAAAAGGAAAGGAGAAGCCTGTGTTGTCTGTGGAACAGAAGGGGGTCAGGACGATACATCGGAAGGTGAAATGAAAGAGCCGCTGAGTCCCAGTGGTGCCGGATCCTGATCAGGGATGGTGGGTGATGGCTGCACAAGCCCATGAGTTAGCTGCTTTGCTCCATCCGCAGAGGGGGAGTGTGTCAGGCAAAGGAGTGTATGGGTGTAAGGGTGTAAGCAGGTATGAGTTGGAGGTGGGGTGTGAGTGGGGTGTAGGCGTGAAGGGGTGTGCTCGCTCACATAGAGGTATTGCCTCAGGCAGGGCTGTGTGTGTCTATCTGGGGGGATCAACTTCCCGAAGCCTTGTTCTATTTCTGTGGCCATCAGTGAGAGGACCCCACCCTAGGAAGGAAGTAGGTAACCAGGTCTAATGACAGTAGGGCACAGTAACCGTCAGTCCCTTCCTGAATTCCCAGCAGCCCACGCCCTACGTCTTTCTGGGTCACGGCTCGCCCCTTGGTCAGTCTCCCACATTCCCACCTAGAAGCAGCCTGAACTAAATTTGTTGAGGCCAGAGCAACGGTCACGAATCTCTGTGGCCCATCTGTGGTCTTCTGGGGAGAGCTAACATTGGGAGAAGATGGGGATGGGTGTCACACTTTAGAGTGCTGGAGGCAGCGTGACAGAGTGATGCCTCCCGCTCCCATGATGCTCCAGTCCCTCTGGGAGCTTGCAAGTGGCTGGGCTGAGAAATCGGATGACCTGCTGGCCTTGCTTGTGTGGGCTGGACACAAGAGAACAAGTGCTGTTTCTAGACCACAGCCTACTCACCTCTTCCCACCCTGTGCCCCAGAGGCCAGCAGTGTCTGTGAAGATGTACAGCCCACACTCTCTCATCCCATCCAACAGCAGCTGGAGTAACTCCCTGGGCCCAGGGAAGGTTGTGGTATTTGGGATATACTAAAAGACAGTCGTGTGTGCGTGTGTGTGTGTGTGTGTGTGTGTGTGTGTGTGTGTGTGTGTGTGTGCGCGCGCGCGCGTGCGCGTGTGTCTGAGACCTGGAACCCTGTACTCTGACTGGTAACCCCAGCCAGGGTATCTGGAGACACCACAGTGCTCTGTATTCACTGGAACCCCTGCAAGGAGGCCCAGGGCACCTTGGGGCAGGAGCTTCGGGGGTTCCAGTACCAGAGTGTGGCAGAGGAAGCAGTTTTGGAGTGGAATCAAGATCTGGATCCCTACCGAATCAGCTCCCTGGATAGGGTCCCTTTGCCCATTTCATGGAGAAGGAAAAGCCCGGCTCACCTTCCAGTCAGGGCTCTGCTTGAGCCAGGAGTGCGGTGAGAACCTTCACAGTTCTCTTCGGCCCCAGCTGGTTTTTCCCTAACAACTGCCCATGAGGTCGCAGGTCCTGGGAGACAATGTCACAGAGCAGCTGAGAGCCAGGGCTGCAGGACATGGGACACCAGCTAGACTTCAATTTCACACAAGCTGTGAATGGATTCCATTATCAGCTTCCCATGCGGTATTTGGGGGTCCATGAATTCC
The DNA here is from genome assembly GCF_003668045.3 of Cricetulus griseus. Lineage (NCBI taxonomy): Eukaryota > Metazoa > Chordata > Mammalia > Rodentia > Cricetidae > Cricetulus > Cricetulus griseus. The sequence continues at coordinate 3,134,361 of NC_048598.1, read as the reverse complement.
TTAAAAGCATTCCTTGTTTATCTAAAATTCGCTTCAAGCTGGTGCCACGATTTAGTTGGTATTTGTTTGTTTCTGATAAGTATGGTCTTCTACTCAGGGCAAGGACTTTGGACTCCAGACCCTGGGCTCCACCTAGGTTTCCCTCCTTCTGGCTATATGAACCCCCCTGCCAAGGGGAGGCAGCTCCTCTGCCTCCCAGGGTGGGTGAAGCATTAAATGGTATACATACAATTTTGTTCTTGTTTCCAGCTAACCAGGTCCCACAGGTAAAAGGTTGGGGACTGTCACCCTCCAGGCACTAGAGATTTTCTTGCTTATCCAAAGGTCACCACTGCCTCCAGACCCCACACCACTCTTAAGGGATGCAGCAGAGGTGAGAATAAACTTCTATAACTAGGAAGGCAGGTCCTGAGCCAGAGAAGGAAGTGAGCCTGAGCCTGGAGACCCTGCCCTGACTTCTCTTTGAGCCAAATGGGACAAAGCAGCAGGAACAGGTGCTGGTGCCTGCTGGACATTCGTCATGGGGTTGCATCCTCCAGGGCCTTCTCATTCCCACACTGCAGCTAGAGATGAAGCTGCAGTCTCTGGCTCTGCTGCCCCTGTGGGGAGGACTTCGCGCTCTCCTCTCTGGTCTTCCTCTCCTCCATCACTGCTCTCCTCTTCCTGCCTGGCTCCTTGTCATGGAACCCATGTCCTGCAACAGCTTAGCCCTGCTCAGGCTCCCTTTGTTTAAGCGCATCCTAAAGATTTTAACCGTGGTACACACACACTCCTGTGTCCCCAGAGCCTGTGTACCTGGGATGGCTGAGGTAAAGGAGGAAACACAAAAGCAGTGTCACTGACTGATGCCTTCTTAGCACTCCACACAAGTGCTCCTTCACGATTACCTCACACTTGCCCTAGGCAACGGGAGCATGAGCCAAAGGTCACAGAGCATGAACAGAAAGTCCTGTCACCTGCTGATTCCTCCTCCATGCTCCTGCCTATGACCCTGGCTTCTTTCCTCTCAGGGGTATGCCCTGGTGATCCTCCAACTCCTGCCCACTTTCCAGGTTGACTGACAGCCCACTGAGGCAGGACAGCTCAGACATGATGGCTCCTTTGTCTCCATTGGACCAATGAAGACCCAACTCAGAGAAAAGAAGCAACGTGTCCAACCACCTGAAGAGGAGAGGGACGGATCATACCTCTGGTCCAGTAGTCAGGAGAGAGGGAAGGGTCTCAAAGGACAGGAGTCCAACCCAGAACTGGAGATCATGCAGTAAGGACTCCTCCCCTCCCAGCCAGGTGGACTTCAAAACAAATGACGAGAAGCAGAGTCTAAGGCAGTGGTTACTGAGGGCCAGGCCGCCATGTTGTCTTTCCAGGTGTCGGGAACCCTGGTGTAAGGTAAAAATTTCTGGCCCAGCAGGTCCCAAAGTCCTTGAGCCCCAAATGAACACAGACACTATATTAATTATGAAACTGTTGGCCGATGGCTTGGGCTTCTTATTGGCTAGTTCTGTCTTAATTGTTAATCAATTTCTATCAATCTACGTATTGCCTCGAGTCTGTGGCTTACCCGGCAATGCCAGGCCTGGTGTTACTCCTCTGGCAGCATCGCGACTCTGTCTGTCTGGCTCACTCTGCCTACCTTTCCCAAAATCCTCCTCTTCTACTAGCCCTGCCTATCTTCCTGCCTGGCCAATCAGTGCTTTATTCATCAACCAATAAGAGAAACATATATAGAATAACATCTCCCATCACCCTTGGCCATTTTCCATTTTAGAGGAATGTGTTCCTTGGGCAGGAGGTGTTGGGACTTTGTAATGTATGAAGTTGTGGCTTAGCTGCACACAAGTAGAAACAGCATGAAAAATAAACCAATTCTGGATCTGGGAAATTGCTCAAGCAGTGAGCCCCTTGTTATGCAAGTGTGGAGACTGAATTGGGATTTCCAGAGCTCAGAGAGAAACCCGAGTGTTGTGGCCTGCACTTCGTGGGGAAGCAGAGACAGGGGGACTCTGGGGAGCCCTGGACAGTCAGCCTAAGATGACTTCATGAACTCAAACTCAGTGAGAGACCCTGTCTCAAAAAATAAGGTGGAGTGGACACCTGGTGTTGACCTCTGACCTTCTCATGCATGTGCACACACACTTATATACATGGATGAACATGTATGTGCATGTGTGTTCAGGTGCACAAGAGAAAGAGAGAGAGAGAGAGAGAGAGAGAGAGAGAGTGTGCAAGTATTGACTGCATTTCTGCCACATACCTGCCACTGAGCTGAGAGTTGAGACTATTACAGGGAATAGTGTGCCTGCCTCTCGAGCTGAACCTGCGTCTTACCGTCGACCAGTGTTAGGAAGTCTTGTCCCTTTATCTCTGTAAGCACATGGTGTTTGAAGAGAGTCACTGGAGATTGCAAGTGGTCAAGTAATAGCTGTTTCAGTTTGGGGGATCGAGGAAGACTTCTTGGAGGAAATGGTGTTGGGGCTGAGATCTGAATGTGGAAGAGTTAATTTGATTGTTGTTGGGGTTAAGGCCAAACCACAAGCATTAAGGCACACATTGTCACTGGTGGGACAGGGTCACATATGAAGGATCTAGAGCGGCTAGTGCCTGGATCGTAAGCGGGGAGGCAGCTCCTACTCATGTCTGAGGCACATGATTGTGGGGCTGGACCCCGGGGGCATCAGGCAGTAGAGAGGTGAGAAACAAGGTGTCTCCTGGAGAGCTTGTGGAAGGAAGGGAGCTGGGCTTTGATGGTGGGTGTGTCCTGATTTGGCAGAGGGTGTAGGAGTTCCAAGAGCTGCCTGTGAGCTAAGGACGTGGGCGAGCATACTTGAGACAGGAGTGGAAAGTGGGTGAATGCCTCCTTTTGAATGTGTACACGCTATCTCCCCATTTAATCCTTGTAGCTGCTATTTATTCCACAGCCACTGGGGTCTACCAAACTCTGGCCCATTTCATTCCGTTCATTCACTAGATGTCTGAGGTAGATATGACCATCTCATCTTGTGAATGAGAATAAAGGAGGCTCAAGAGGTAAGGGGGACAGTCTTAAAAACGTTTTGGGTCCAAGTGTGATGTACTTCTTAGTCTTTGTTTTTTGTTTGTGTGTGTGTGTGTGTGTGTGTGTGTGTGTGTAAACTCATGCTGTGTGCAAAATTTAGTGACCTGCCCACTGTGCCATGGTACAAACAGGTGTTGTAGTTTGCTTTTCTGTTGTTGTGGTAAAACACTGGCTAAAAGCAAATTGGGGGAGGAAGGAGTTTATTTGGCTTACAAATTACACAGTGTGTCTTCAAGGGAAGCCAAGGCAGGAACCTGGAGGCAGGAACTGAAACAGAGGAGTGCTGCTTATGGTTTGCTTCTGAGGGCCTGCTCAGCTGTCTTTCTTTTTTTTTTGTTTTTAAATTTTTAAAAATTTTTTTCTTCAGCTGTCTTTCTTATACAGTCCAGTCCACCTGCTTAGGATGGAACTGCCCACTGTGAGCTGAGTCCTCCCCTACCAAATAACAAAAGATGCCACACAGATATGCCCACAGGCCAATCTTCTTAAGGCAACTCTTCAATTGAGGCTCCCTCTTTTCAGGTGTGTCAAGTTGACCTCCAAGCTTAGCTGTTGCACCAGCTCGACATTCGGTCCACTCTGTAGTCATCGACCTTTTATCACACTGTCCCTCTTTGTTTGGTTTGGTTTTCGAGACACGGTTTCTCTGTGACTTTGGAGGCTGTCCTGGCACTCACTCTGTAGACCAGGCTGGCCTCGAACTCACAGAGATCCGCCTGCCTCCCGAGTGCTGGGATTAAAGGCGTGCGTCACCACCGCCTGGCCATGACCTGCTGTCCTAAGGTTTTTCTCTGCTTGCTCTGGGGACACATGATTTAACGCCCGGTAGTTTGCAAATGTGGACCGTAATGCCATTATGGTAAGAGAAAACTGTGTGTCTATCTTCCTCCCCAGCCCCTGAAAAAGTGAGTCCAGAAGCATGCTCACAAACATAACAGTGCAAGTCAGAAAGAAACTCTCTTTTCCACTACTGGTACCCCCTGTCCTGAGCCTTGACTGACATCCCTGACTAACCGCAGGGATTTCTATGTTTCATTACTATATCCTCAGTCCCAAGAATCATGCCTAGTTCATTGTGGGCACACAGTAAGTTTGTGTAAGTAAATTTCTCCACCCATGGTGCAGTGTTAAGTGAAATAGGTTTTTGTTGTTGTTGTTGTTTTTGAGGCAGGGTTTCTCTGTGTCACAACTCTGGCTGTCCTGGAACTCACCCTGTGGACTGGTTGGCCCCAGACTCAGAGATCTACCTGCTTCTGCCTCCTGAGTGCTGGGATTAAAGGTGTGCAATGTCACACCTGGCTTAGTGGGAAGTTCAGGACCACAACACTGTCCCCCGGTAGTTTATCAGCTAACTGGATGTACACAGTATGACAGTGCTGCACACCCACACACATTAATGCATGCATGCACACAGGAAGTCAGCCTTTGAGTCAGCCAGGACGTTGATGTCACTGTTCTTACAGTATCAGACAGACTTGGGTTAGACTAGAGCAAGCCAGCTTTCTCCCAGCAGTAACAAAACTCAAACTACATGAAATGACCTCATGTTTTTGCCTTTTTTTTTTTTTTTTTTTTTGTGGGTGGGCAGAGCTAACACATAATAAAGTTTGCAAATCTCAGTGTGGAGCCAGATGGAGTGTTACATATGTCAAGCACATCATGCCACACACACAAACACGTGACTCATTTCCAGCATCCCGCAGACTTCTGTGTGCTCCCAGAAAATATGCCTCCTCCATGGGGTAAGAGGTAGCTGCAGCATTGTGGACCTCCTGCTCTCGGCCTTTAGAGGAGTGGGACCGGGTAGGGAAGACTCTTTTGTGCCTGCTCTCTTACTCAGCAGTATATCCACGAGGCTTGTGTTTGTTGCTGTGGAGTGTACATATCCTTTCTCATGTCTTCATAAAACACACAGCACCAACTCACTTTTGTCCCTTCTGTTATGAGGAAACCTTCTACAAGTGTACCTGTGAAGGAGCCTTGCTGGGAAGACTTGTGTTTGGCCTTAACAGATTTGCAAAAGGCTCAGTTCCCACTTGTTCTTCTACTGGTGATGCGCACAAGCCTCTGGCAGCTTTTAAAGAACAGGAACCCATATCTTATTTCTTCCAATTTTCATGGCTGTTCCCCACCACATTGAACACACTTGGCATGGGGGAAGGGCTGAGATGGGCTCCCCAGGCCCGGTGGAGCTTCCTCTGCCCTCCTGTGTCAGCGAATCATGGTCCGGGTGAAGGAGTAGGCAGCCAGTTTGCTGGGCAGGACTCCTCCAAGGATGCTCACGAGCATCCCAGAAGCTCAGAGCTGATGAAGTAAGTCCTGTGGCCCGAGCTCAAGTCAGAGACGTCTCCAGCCTGCCCACAGATAAAAGGCAGTGGTGTTCTTTATTCTGGAATGAATGTCCGTCTGGAAGTGCACCTCCCCCAGTAGATTCTGGTTTTGTTCCTTCTTCTCCGGTTTTCCCTTCAACTCCCTTCTTCCTCCCAGCTGCGAGAACGCAGAGCTAACTTGAGATGGTCAATGAAGCTCACAGGAGAGGGGTGATAGCAGCAAGCTCACCAGGTCTCCAAGAGCGCTGAAAGGCTGAAGGACTCAAAGTCTTCGACGATCTCTGGGAGGAAAGAACTGAGGTCATGAAGAAGGGGGAAGGGAGGGGTCTTGCTTCCCAGTTTCAGGGGGGGCTCTGCCATGGATCCCACTGCTGGCACAGGGCATAGGGGAAGGCACAGGAAACAGCCAGTGTGGTTGGTCACGACTCTGTGAACTCACCTCTGCCCTAGTGACTGAGGGGACACTTGAGGAAGACAAAGCAATGAACAGAGTGGTCTCTGGAGGTGCTGGCTTTGGGGTGGTCGGCTCTGGATTCCCTCCTGACTCTGTCCCTTCCTGGTTATGAGCTTTGAGTTTTCTGAACAGCCACTTCCTTGTCTGTAAAATGGTGACAGTGAAGAGTCACCCACCTGCCCTCCCAGGGGGGCCAGTCCATTAAATAGCATTAACAAGAGGTAGAGAAGGTGAGTACAGGGTCCCTGCTACTGTTACTCCCACTGCCTGGGTCCCTGGGATTCCCTGTTTTGGTTGATATGGGCAGTGACTGTGGGCCTGACTTTATCCTAGTCACCAGCAGATAGGAAAAGTCAACACAGATAGCTGAGAGGAATGGGTACACTCACTCAAACGGGGGTGCCTCCTTGCTGTCCATTAAAATACGAAAGGAGAAGAGCGTTTTGCATTGGACCTGAAGCACTGCTTGGTGTCAGACACTACCCGCCGGCCCTGGGGGCTGGACTGTCAACCGAGCATGGCTAGTGTGGGAGAGGTCACTGGTTCAGTTGTCCTCGGTTAGAGCAGCTCAGGCCAACTCACTTTGCCCTCTGGACCCTACAGCCAGGCCCCAGGCAGTGGCTGGCCCTCTCTCCAGGCTCCAGGCCTGTACTCATTTCTAAAGCTTTCTAAAGCTTCTGGAAGCCCTTGGCCTACCTAGGGCCTCACCCCATGAGACTTCCTTCCCCTGGTGACTGTGCCTTTGAAAGTGGCTGAAGAATTTCCTGTTGCTGGGCTTCCTCTCTACCCTAGGAGCTGTGGCCAGGCTGTTTGAGTCTGGGCCAAGCTTGGGGAAACCCTGATTGGAGCTGGAAGAGAAGACCACCAAGAATTTGGGGCTAGTTAGGGTGAGCTGCTGCTGCCAGTCCCAGACCACTGATGGCCTGTGTGGCACCCCAGTATTGTCGGGACAGGAGCCAGAGGTTACTTCTGACCCTCTAGCCAGGACAGCCCAACAGGACTCAGGGACAGAGGCCAGAGGCAATCCCTGGGAAAGAGCCTGTGCTGTGAACCTGGGCAGTGCAGCTTCCCACGCTTGTTGACTGGCATTTGGCTCCCCCAGTTCTAAGCCAGCAGCTAGTCTCAGGTCAGGGCTTATATGCCCTCCTGTGTTTCTCTTGAATCTCACCCTGCCTTTCTTTCCCTCAAGGCAAAAATTAACATGGATATGATCTTGCTAGATTCAGTCAGGTGACCCACCAGAGGGGAGTGGACCCTTGCTGCTCAGCCAGGAGTGTCTTCAGACCTTCTGCCAAGATGTTCAGGGTGTCCTCATCTACCTCCTCACTTTTGTGAGGGCTGGAGGAATGGGCGAAGAGGTTCTGTTGCCGCTAAGGCCACAGCCTCAGCCTGAACTGTGGAAAACCTTCATATTGGGAAGATGAGGGAGATCAGAAGGATGGGGGCAGGGAATCAGTATCCCTGGCAAAGCTGTAAGAAGACCTCCTATCCTGACATGTGGGGTTTAGGGCTAAGAGAACTCCAGAGTCCAGGAGCGGAGGGCTGCAGATGCTGCAAGGCCGAAGAAGTACTCATTTGCGGGTTGTCTGACCCTGAGAGTGCAAGCTTTTCATGAGCTTGCTGTCTAAAACGCAGCTCATCTCCTCCTCATCTACATCCCCATGAGGCACCCTCCCTCGGTTTCCCTCCCTCTGCCTCTCCTTGGGTAGGGTGGCTGGCCTGGCTGATGTCCCTGGGTTTGAGTACCCCTGTGGTTGTGGAGCATAAGGGTGGAGGCCATGCTGTTCTGGGGTGAGAGGCTCTCCTCCAAGGCAGGGTCAGGAAGGAAGGAAACCAATGTGAGGGAGGCCTCCTGAGTCCCCTTGAAGCTCTGCTTCCTGTGGGGTGGCAGGAGCTGGCTTCAGGGCCTTTTTGTTCTGGGAACCCTGCCCTCCCCACCAGCCCACACTTTCCTCAACTCCATGGCTAGCCCCACCTCTATATCCACCTTGGGGTTTCTAGTGCTGTGTTTCTCTTGCTCTTGCATCCACAGTGGCTCTCAGGGCTTATGATCAAGGAAGACCAGGGGATCTGGGACTTCCAGGATCTTGTCCTGACCTGAAGTACCTGAACACTTGCCGGACTTCAGATGGGCCACACGGCTATTGCAGGGTGCTGGGGTGGGTGTGGGTGTGGTGTGGGTGGGTCAGATCTCACCCACGCCCTCCTCTGTGTAGGTTCAACCCCTGCACCTTTCCTCTCACACTTAGGCCCCCGTGTTTGCTCTCTTGCTGCTGTGTCCCTTTCTGTTGTCTCTATGGACTGTGAGAGCTTCACAGCTCTGCTAGGTGCACAACAGGACTTCCTCTTTTTTTTAGAAAGGCAGCTTTCCACCAAGCATCAGTCAGCCCTTCGAGCAGCAGAGGACGCTGTGAGCTGGGGTTCAGGCTGGGGGTGGGGTGGGGGGTGTTTACTGCTGAGACATGCCCCAGAAGGCAGGAATGGCCAGCAGAACTGGAGAAAGAATTCTGCTGCTGGAACTCAGGTGGAATGGCCTGATGTCAGCCCTCCAGGGACCAGGACCGCCCATTTCTGGAGTCTGTTAATGAACACCCAGTGGACAAGAACACCTAGATGCCTGGCAGGCTCAGGAGCTTTCTGCACATACACAGACCAGAACACTCACAAGCTGGCTTGTAGCTGCTGGATCTGCATACACTTGTCCAGGCAGAGGCCACACTGACTCCATGCATTTCCAAGACTTGGAGGAAACCATCCAAACGCATGATGTTTCTTGGCTTATGGTTAAGGTACAGCCATGTAAACAAACTGAAAATATCCTAAGTGTAACCCACTTAAGAGTTAGGCCTTACATGTGAAACAAGCTTGTTTCCTAACTTGAACTAAAAAAAAAAAAAAAAAAAAAAAAAAAAAAAAAAGAGTTAGGCCTGGTGGTGGTGCCAGCCTGTAAGTCTACTGAGGAAGACAGCCTGGACAACTTAGTGAGACCCTGTCTCAAAGTAAAAGGCTAGAAAAGAAAAAAAAATGTTGGGATGCAGTATGGTGTCAGAGAGCTTGTCTAGAATGTTGGTGGCCCAGACAGCATCCCAGGGCCCAACTTGCCCACCTACTGTCTGTGGCGCTACCTAGGACCCTTGGCTGAGGCTTCCACTTGGCTTCCCTGAACAAGATCTCACTGCAAGCCATAGCCCCAGCCATCTGTCCAAGTGCCGTTTCTGCTTGAACAGACAAGCTCACGTCTAGTGGTGGTCGGTGGTTCACCAGTGCTGACTTCCTCCAGGTGAAGCTGCTCCATCTTGTCCTAATCTGAACTCTTATCGCTTGGGAGTTCATACAGTCCATCTCTCTCTCCTTCCTCCTGTTTTACCTTTCACAAAACTGAGACCAAGCAGGATGGAGGGAATTACCTCAGGTCAAATAAACACATCTTGCCTTAAGTGGCAGAGTTTAAAATTTGGAGATGACACAGATTTGTGTGACTTAAAGTCAGAGTTGGCAAGAAAGAGGTCAGAGTTTGGAGTCCCCAAGTCTGGCATCTTCCTAAGAAATGTGTACCCTTTGACAAATGAGGAGGCCTCCCTGAGTACCCACACCCTTCTCTTTAAAGTGGGAGTGACCAGGCCTACAAGGCTGTATGACTTAGCCTGGCACTTAGCAGATACTCAACAAATGTTCTACAACTATTTAATAAGTCAGGGAAGCAGTCATGTGCTATTTTTTTACATCTATCTATCATCTATCTATCTATCTATCATCTATCTATCTATCTATCATCTATCTATCTATCTATCTATCTATTTTTGTTTAATTTTTTTGTGGGTGTGCATGGCGGGTACGATGATGAGAGTGTTGAGGGCAGAGGACAGCTTGCAGGAGTCCATCCTGTCCTCCTAACGTGTGGGTTCTCAAAATTGAGCTCAGGTCTGCTGGCAAGCACTCTTACCAGATGAGCCATCTTGCTGGCCCCGTGATGCTAGTGATAGCCATTATGGTCCAGGCTCATGCTTGGATCCTGGGAGACTCTTGACAACTGGAGTGCTTGTGTGGATAGACTGTGAACCGGATGTGGATGCTGTGGCAGACTCTGTGGTTGAGAAGTGAGGATAGGCAGAAGAGTCTGGAGACCTGAAAAATGAATACAATGTACCCAGGAAAACGGGAAGGGAAAAGTGCGTCAAGCTGAGCCTTGAAGGACAAGAATGCAAGGTTGGAGAAAGTCTGCTATGGCAGAGGGCCTGGAGAGAAAGGGGGGGGAGGCTGGGATGAGAACTGTTTCATGACCTAGGAGAGGGAGCCTTTGAGTACAGCTGTGTGGACACCTACACTCTCATCAGAGAGAGGCATATTTAGAAAATAATGAGCTTCGCTTCAATTTATTATTTCCCCCCCCTCAAAAGCAATTACTTCACTGCTGGCCTTTGTGAAAGACCACTGATGGTGCAGAACTAGGTTCCTTGGAAAAAAGGAAGAGATTCACGCACACACACCCATGAAGGACACAGCTTTCAACTTCCTGATGAATTAACAAGTATTTGGGAAGTTGCTGCTCTGGCTCTTCATCCAGAAGACAGTTGAAGCTCCTCAGCTAGAGCTTCGACCTCTTATGTTATTGGCACTTAGGGCATTGCAAGCAATGACTCAGAGCTGTCCATGGTGATGGCGGAGGAGGAGGAAGTTTCTAGAAGGTCTCACTCAGGGCAATTAATTTGACCTGTTTGCCTGTACCATTTCAGGTCTGGTCTCTGCATTCCTGTGGTCTGACAAAGCAGGAATTTTGTAGCTAGGGTCAAATTCTGCTGTTCTAAGAAAGGTGATGGGGGCGGTAGGGGTGCCTCAGTCCTGTCCCAAATGATGTGACAGACTTTGATGGTTCCCCACGGGAGTCCTCACCCTCTCTGAGGAGTGGATGGGAGTGGGATGGGGCGATGGTGGGGGGAATGGGAGGAAGGGAGGGAGGGAACTGGGATTGGTATGTAAAATAAGATTGTTTTTAATTTAAATTAAAAATTAAATAAAAAGAAAGATGATGGCAAAGGGGAGTGGCTGGGAATCAGGTATTTTCAAGACAAACAAAGCCTGGCTTCAAGTCTCAGTCATTTGAATTCAGGCAAATGACTTCTTCTGCCTCTGGGGACTGAAGTGAGAGACCCATCCCCTACTTTATGTCCTGAAGGTGAGATGAGCCGGAGGATGGGGCTCGAGCCCTGAATGAGTGACCAGGAGCAAGGCAGGGGGATGACAGAAAGTGACCTTCATCACAACCACAGTCTAGACCAAGTCCAGACCCCCAAGGAGGCCACTCAAGCCTGGAGTTGAGTTTGTTCATGTGACATCTCCAGGGACAGGAAATGGGAGGGCGTTGACAGCAAGCAATACCCGATTCTGAGCTCCACTTGGGAAGACCCACCAGAGGGGCTGGAGTGTCAACCAAATGGTTCCAGGAAGACACTATTCAGTAAGCAACTCTGATATTTTGGGTTTTGTTTTGTTTTTGGGACAAGTCCTCTCTATTATGTAGCCCTGGCTGTCCTGGAACTCACTATGTAGATCAGGCTGGCCTTGAACTCCAAGAGATCCATCTGTTTCTGCTTCTGTGCCTCTCTGCCCTTGCCCCTGCACCTGCCTCTACCGTTACTGTGATTAACGGTGTGTGTGCCACCACAGCAGACTCAGTGAGCTACTTCGAAAGGAAGGTCAGTGGACCCTGGGACACCATCAGGAATCGAGTCACTTGTGAAATAAGCAAACACCACTAGGACACCCATCAGGACATTTTTGGAAATGGTGCAGAAAAAAGGAAGTTCAGGAGAGATGGGCTAGGGGCAGGAAAGGAGAGGAGTCATTTTGCTTTTTACTCCTGGGAAAGTGAAGACGATGAGATCAATAACGCTGCACAGGGTTCCTGGTTCTGCAAAGAGCAGGTAGGTGTTCGGTGCAAGCCTGGCAGAAGGCAAGTCTCCACCCTCCTTCTCCCTGTCCTGTCTTCTTTCTCTCCGTCTTCCTATCCTGCTTTTCCTTCTCTCTCTTCCCTCCCTCCTCCCTTCACCTGTCCCTCTGTATCTAATACATTTCCAGATCCTGCCAATTCGAGCTCCTAAACCTATCTCCGGTCCTTCTTCTCTCTACTTCAGGATCATCATTTGGTGGCTCCTTCAGTGGCCACTTAATGCTCTGCCTTGAGTCCATCATGGACATAGCCAATGTATTCCCCACAGAGCAGCAGTATGATTTTCAAAGGACGCAAACCTAGTCACACACACTATACACACCACACATACACTATACACACCACACACACACACTATACACACCACACATACCATACACACACCTCACATACATAACACACACACTATACACACCACACACACACTATACACACCACACACACACACTATACACACCACACACACACACACTATACACACCACACACACCATACACACACCAACACACATACCATACACACACCTCACATACATAACACACACACTATACACACCACACACACCATACACACACCTCACATACATAACACACACACTATACACACCACACACACACTATACACACCACACGCACACACACTATACACACCACACACACACTATACACACCACACACACTATACACACCACACACACACACTATACACACCACACACACCATACACACACCAACACACATACCATACACACACCTCACATACATAACACACACACTATACACACCACACACACCATACACACACCAACACACACACTATACACACCACACACACCATACACACCACACACACTATACACCACACACACACACTATACACACCACACACACACACTATACACACCACACACACACTATACACACCACACACACCATACACACACCAACACACATACCATACACACACCTCACATACATCACACACACACACCATACACACAGTACTCTCCCACACTATATACACACCACACACACACTATATATACACCACACATACACTACACACATATCATACACACATTAACACACACACTAGATATACATCACACACACACACACACACACACACACACACACACACACAACATATACACACACTCACACACACAGATCTGCATAGGGAAATGTCAATGGCTTCCCTTTGTTCTTAGAATAAAAATAAAACTCACTGGTGCAATTTACAAAGCTCTGAACCATCTGGCCCCACCTCACTTGCTGGAATGTCACATGACACTCTCCTTTTCTGTACCCCACCCACACTGGGCTGCTCTTTGGTCTCAATGGCCCAGGTTTGGCTGTGGAATGACCCCTCCTTCCCCAGGTTCAAGTTCGGCAGGAGGGGCCACTTTAAGAGACTGTGGAAACACTAGGTGAGAGCGGCATGATGCCAGAATATTAGTTGAAGATGTGTTACATTTGTTTCTGCTGTGAAACATTTGTTTAATGATGCAAAGATGTGTGGCATTCTTTTGTTTAACTCTGTGAAGCTGTTACTTTGCCTGTCTAAAATACCTGATTGGTCTAATAAAGAGCTGAAGGGCCAATAGCTAGGCAGGAGAGAGAGAGAGATAGGTGGGGCTGCCAGGCTGAGAGAATAAACAGGAGGAGAAAAACAGAAAATGGAGAGCAAGGAGACAGAGAGGAGGTCACCATGGGCCAGCCACCCAGCACACATCAAGCCATGCAGTAAGGTGTAAAGAAAAGTATAGAGAAAGATAAACACCCAGATACAAAGGTACACGGGATAATTTAAGTTAAGAAAAGCTGGCCAGAAACAGGCCACGCTAAGGCTATCATTCATAAGAAAGAATAAGGCTCTGTGCGATTGTTTGGGAGCTGGATGGTGGGCCTCCCAAATAGTAAAGGAAGGATCCAGGGGTGAGCAATCTCCCAGTCTCAGCCACAGGCACTCGAAGTCCCCACGTTTCCACTGTGACCCTCCATGTCCCCACGGTGGTGGTGACCACACTTCCTTGAGCCAAGATGGGTCCTCCCCCTCTTAAGTTGGTTTAGCTGCTTTGCTTGTTTGTTTGCTGTCCCTGACACCCATGCTCTCCAGCCACAGCACCTCTGCCTCCTCCAGCTGCCTGACCAAAATGCTCACAGCCTTTTGTGGCCATGGTCACACCCTTTATTCTCTATCCTGGAGAGCTGGGCGTGGGCTGTGGACCTAGCCACACCAGCAGGCCACCTTTACTTCTAGAAGGAAAGATGCTGGGCCCACTCATAAGGTGACAAGGTGGACAATGGCATCTGCCTAACTACCTGGGAAACTGTGGGTGAATGTCCCCAAACACAGTATACCCAGGACCAAGCTTGGTAGAACCCAGCCTCATTCAGAACGCACCCTCCAGTAGGCTGGTCTACGGCTGGCAGGTACCCAGTGAGTAATGTGAGAGGTGGCATGTGGGTTGTGCCTTTAGAAGTTCCTAGGGGCAGCCTGGTAGGAAGACTGTGACATGGCAAGATCTAGTCTCTCCTGAGGGGCATAAGGCATGTCAGTTTCTGTCAGGGGGTGGCATGGTGACCACTCTGTACCCAAAGGTCCCTGCTTCTCTTCACCATCCTCCCATGTGTTGATGTATTATTTATGATTTATTAAAGCTTGTCTGAGGATTCAGAAACTAAAGCCAGCTTCAAGCTATAGAGGTCAGGCCATGGTGGTACACAGCTTTAATCACAGGACTCAGGATTAAGAGGTAGACTGATCTCTGAGTCCAAGACCACCTTCGGATATCAGAGACTGAATCAGAGCTCACGCCTTTAATCCCAGGATTTGAGAGGTATAAAAGGTAGAGACAGCGGGGCGTTGGTGGTGCATTCCTTTAATCCCAGCACTGGGGAGGCAGAGGCAGGCGGATCTCTGTGAGTTCGAGGCCAGCCTGTTCTCCAGAGTGAGTGCCAGGATAGGCTCCAAAGCTACACAGAGAAACCCTGTCTCGAAAAATAAAAATAAAAACAACAAAAAAAAAAAACAAAAAACAAAACAAAACAAAACAATGTAGAGACATCCAGTCTGAGAGTTATTCTCTAGCCACGTTGTGGAGAGCATAACAGTCTGAGGATTGACCCTTTGGTTTGAGTTGAGCTGAGGTAGAGGTGAGAGCTAGTGACCGACTGCTTTGCTTCTCTGATCTTCAGCTTGAACCCCAATATCTGTCTCTGGGTCTTTTATTTATCTCGATACAGTCCCGTCTCAGCCTTCTTCACCCTTGCCATGTTAACCACCCAGCCCAACCCCCTTTGTGATACTCAGGAGTGAGACCTTTCACCTTAGCCTGCTCTGCCTGGAAGCCACCCCCAAGGCAGGCTGGTGTCTGTGGGAGAGCAGAGCACACAGGAGTCTGGCCTGAAACAGGAGTGACTGTTCTTGTTGGACCTCCAGGGCGATTTTTCCAGGGGCTTCATTTCTAAGCCGATGTGTCTGTGTGTGGAGAGAGGGTCGGTCAGGGACAGAGGGTCTCGGGCTGGTGACTCACTGAGTTTACCGATTCCCAGAGCTTTTGGAAAGGCTGGGCTCAGCAGTGAGGTCATGGGCCTGACAGAGAGAGCCCAAGGCCAGCCAGGCCTCCTCCTTTCTTCCTCCACCTCGCAGCAGCACGGCCTCTCCTGTCCTCCAGGGTGCCCTTCTTTTCCTCCTTGCAGCAGGGCTCACGTTTGAGAGAGTTTGTATGTGCAACTGGCAGTGCCCGGGGCAGGGTTCTAACTGGGTTTTTCTTGATGTTTCTGTCACTGAGGAGACAGACCGTTATGTTCTGACACTTAACACTTGGTGAATTAATGAATGAGTCAATGACTTGATGAATGGGTTTCTTGTGTTAAACACAGTGCCGATAACCATGCGTTAGCACCATTGACATCTGTGCTGCCCAGTACAGAGGGGACCTCCATTACCTTGCACTTCCAGTCCCTGCCCCATTGCTGGCTCCCCTGTCTCTCCTCCCCGGCTGCTCTTATGGTCAGACTAGAGGAGGCCCCAGCAACAGCCAGGCCCACTAACTCTGAAACAGGACTGGTTGCTAAGATGGCTTCAAGCTGGCAAATCTAGAGGCTTTCCACTGTGCCCTATGCCTCTTTTACAGACAGGGCGTTACTAGAGGCTGGCCTTCCCTACCCAGCCTTGACTCCCTGAATAACCTGACAGGACCTTTAAAAGCTGCTCTCTCCCTTCCTCCCTCCTTTCTCCTCTCTCCCTCTCCCTCCCTCCCGCTTTCTTCTCTCACTGTCTGTCTGTCTGTCTGTCTGTCTGTCTGTCTGTCTGTCTGTCTGTCTGTGCTGCCCTAACTATCTCACCCAGGCGGGTTCAGGACTTTGGGAAGGCACCCGCCCTCCCTGACCGGAGGCTCCATCGCCCAGAGGGCGCCAGTGAGCAGCCCGAAAGGACAGAGGTTGTTCTGGAGCCTGAACTCCGCGACCCTTGCCGCAGGGAACTCGCCAGGCCTAGGTGACTCAGCACAGAGCCCAGCTGCAGGGGCTGAGGGCGGGGCCTGCTACCCTCGCCCCTCCCCCGGGCTCGCCTCCTCCCTCTGCAGGCCCCCTTAACCCGGTTGTCTGTTAATCATTAATGTCGTGTTCCAGAGGGAGCTCGCTGCCCTGGAGCCTCGGGGCACATCCGCTCCTCGCTGCGCCCTAGGCACAAGTAAGACTCAGGTCTCGGTGTCTGGGGGCAGAGAGGGACCTGAGCTGAGAACTTTCCACTCCTTAGCGGCTCCTTTTCCTATGCTCAACTCCTCTGCATCCAAGTGGCTAATTTCTTGGGGTCTTCACAAATGCTAGAAAGCTTAGGCCTTGCCAGGGTTCCAGCCCCAGACGAAGTCTCAGGTTGCCCCCAAAGTCCAGGGAGTCACCTGAACTACTGCTTACACGGTTGCCTGAGTGGAAGACACATCGTGGCCCTGCCCAGGGCTTGTGGATCCCTGCTCCCCTCTCCGCAGCTCACAAAGCACCACTCGAGCTCCACTGTCTCCGTCCGTCTTGCCACGGATGGAAGACGAGCCATCGAGGTATTATGTCAAATTCGGTTTGGGGTTGGAAGTAGTCGCAGAGGGCAGAGCTGATGGGATAGCCCCTGTGTTGGTTCATGGAGGAACTCACGCGTAAAATAAATGTAGGTAGTCTGAAATAAACCAGAAAATTTCCAACACTGGGCTTCCCCATCCCTAGGGTAGATATGGCTTGCAGGACCTAACATCCGACGGACGGAGCGGAGCGAGCCTAGGGGCTCTGTGCTGGCGCTGCAAGTGTTGCTGCGCTGCCTGGTCCAGCAACATCCTGGCCAAGTTGTCACGCTCTGCAAGGGCGCTTCCCGTCACCACCACAAGATGTCGCTGTCGTTCACAAATAGTCGACACCGGGCAAGACCGCCTCCCAGCCTTCTGTCCTTTTGCTCTTGTTTTTGTTTTTTGGTGGAGCCCAGAAATCTGTTTTCCACAGCGGGCTAGGGAACTCTGAGCACATTGAGTTTTGAGGACCGTGGAAAACCCTGATTCCTTTAGCTCTTCTCTCTTTGCCGGTCAAGACAAGCCAGTCGGCTGCCCCACTGCCTGCTGCCAGACTCTGAAAACCTGAAGGTGGAATTGTTCTCAAAAGTTGTCAGAGCCATTGCACTCACACTCGTATCAGCAATGTGTGTTTCTGCCTCTTCATGTCCAATTTTCTTTCTCCTTCCTTCCTAGATTTATTTATGAACAGTGTTCTGCCTGCACGTATGCATTCACGCCTGCAGAGGGCACCAGATCTCATTACAGATGGTTGTGAGCCACCGTGTGGGAATTGAACTCAGGACCTCTGGAGGAACAGCCAGCATTCTTAACCTCCGAGTCATCTCTCCAGCTCCATCTATTTTCAAAGGTTGTGTGTGTGTGTGTGTGTGTGTGTGTGTGTGTGTGTGTGTGTGTGTGTGTGTGTGTGTGTGTGTGTGTCCATTGCTTACCCTTGGGTAGCAAAAAGCACCTTCTCCACTGACAGAAAACAAAATGCTAGCATACTAAAGACAAGGAAGACCCTGACAGTAACCAGAAAGAGAAAGCGCCGGGACATCTAAAAGTGACTGGCTTCTAATCAGAAGCCAAGAAAATGCTATAGTGATATAGTTAAAAAGTATTGAGAGGATCAGAACCCTATCCATTTAGCATTCCACATGGAAGAGGGTTATTCTGCAGACATGCAAGTTAAATGCAGGTTTTCACAGATAAGCACAAACAAAAAAGGAGAGCATGCCCTGCTAATCAGATCTACTGGGTATAAAGTGATAACCCAAGTTTTTTTTTTGACTTTTTTTTATTTGAATTACAAACAAGATTGAATTACATGGTAATCCCAGTTCCCTTCTCCCACCTTCTTCCCCCACCCCCCAACTAAAACCCTACCTATTACATGTCCTTTCTTCTAATCTATATCTGATTCAACCTTTCTGCTCCCTCATGACCTCTGCATCCTTCCTCTTCTTCCCTTCTCACTCTCGTAGCTCCCTCCCCCTTCCTCCCATGCTCTCAATTTGCTCAGGGGATGGTGACCCTTTCCCCTTCTCCAGGGGACAAAGTTTGTCTCTTTTAGGGTCCTCCTTGTTTACTAGTTTCTCTGGCAGTGTGGATTGTAGGCTGGTAATCCCTTACTCTATGTCTAAAATCCACATATAAGTGAGTACATATCATGTTTGTCTTTTTTGTGATTGGGTTACTTGGCTCAGAATGGTTTCTTCGAGTTCCATCCATTTTCCTGCAAATTTCAAGATTCCATTGTTTTTTTTTTTTATGCTGAGTACTACTCCATTGTGTAAATGTACCACAATTTCTCTAGTGATAACCCAAGTTTATCAGCAAGAAGGAAAATTGATGGGGGATGGCCGTCTGCATATATGTTTCTCTTATTGGTTGATAAATAAAACACTGTGGCCAATAGAGGCCGGGAGATAGGCGGGACTAGGAGAAGAGGAGAATTCTGGGAAAGATAGGCCAGAAACAGTTGCCATGTAGCCTGCCAAAGGAGTATCAGGTCCAGACCCTTCTCTGGTAAGCCAAGACCATGTGGAAATACACAGATTGATAGAAGAAAGCCCTAGTCACTGGCCAAGAGTTTTATAATTAATATAAGTCACTGTGTGTTTATTTGGGGCTCAAGGGCACCAGGACTAGCCAGGACAGAGAAAGCTCTCCACAACAGAAAATGACTGACTGAGGTGTTAGCTTTAAATGAGAACAAATGTCAGCTAGAGCACCAATGACAGGCCAAACAACGTCTGCAACGTCTAGCCTGGTGAGCCAGTGAGCTCACTGGACTTAAGCATGGGTGGCCTCAGCACAGATGATGATACCCCCAAAGCTGCACAGGGAGGAGGCCCCTCCAGTTAACTCTCTGCCCTTTAGCACCCCTGAGACCATTGGGACAAAATTACATGGAGGTAGGAGACAGGTACCTTAGGAGATGAGTGGCTAGACTCCTGAGTTAGGGCCTCCACACCCCTCCTTCTGTGAGGGGACTCACCAGCCCTGGTCTCCGAAAGAAGGTAATAACTAAGCTCTGCTCAGAGGGTAGCACTCTACATTGACAGGCGTCAAAAACACACATCTCAGCTGGGTGGTGTCACAAACGCCTTTAATCCCAGCACTCAGGAGGCAGAGGCAGGTGGATCTCTGTGAGTTCAAGGCCAGCCTGTAATTCAGAGCAACTTCCAGGACAGCCAGAGCTGTAACACAGAGAAACCTTGTCTTGAAAAACAAAACAAAACAAAACAAAACAAAAAAGCACAGATTTCAGAAAGGATTTGTATAAAAGATAAAGAGAAATTGACGATTGTTCTTATTTTCAACTGATCCAAAAGATAACTGATTATTTTAAATAATCATGGTAACCAGAGTCTCCCATGATTATAGCCTATGTCTAAATGGAATGATCAGCCAACACCATCCTAAGGGACAGAGGGAGGAATTGGCAAGACTGCTACAAGTTGTTCATACCACACCGGAAGCAGTGCCCTGTTATCTGAAGACAGATTATCTGTTATTACATGTTGCAAACTTGAGGGTAACCATTTAATTTTTTTTTTAACGAACACAATTGACAATGTAAAAGAGGTGATAAAATAGAATCTGGGGTGGCAGTGAAGACATAATTCGATGCTGAGAGGTGCTGCTGCTGTTACAGAGACCTGAGCTCAGTTCCTAGGTAGCTCAGTTCCACACCAAGCATCCCACAGCCCCCGGTAACTCCAGCAGAAGCCTGGCGACCAGAGTCTACTCCTCAGAGATCACTTACAGGCGGAAGGAGAGAAGGACCTCGCATTGTCCTCTGACTGCATGTGTGTACCATGACACTCCCAACAAATAAATATTGACATCCAAAGTAGAAGACGTCCTAACAAGAAAGGAAACAAACATGAAGAAGGGACATTTCCAAACAATGTCTTTACAAATCAAACATCTTACCTCATAACCAGATAGGATTCAACAGAGTACAATGTTCTCTTCTTTTTAAAGAGTTAGACAATACAATTCACCGTTGAACAAATCAGAAGCAGAAATGTAAGGATCCTCTTGACAAATTAAATGGCTTCTGACAAGGAAAGCTCTCACACAAATTAGGGATAGAAGGGAACCCCTTCAGCTGGATAGTTTGCACCTTTGAAGGACTGGCAGAGACCAGTATGCTTGATGATAAAAGAGGAACCAACATCCCTGGGCCAGTAACAAGACAGGAAAGTCCACCCTGGTCCATCCATGGATGTTTGAGTTAGGGAAATGGGGCAAGAGACATAAAAGGCACACAGACTGAAAAGAAAGAGGTATTCTCTTAGCAGCTGGTATGTTCTTGTATGTACAAAATCTCCAAGGAAATACAAAAGAGATCTAGTGAGATGTCTTGGTGGGCAGAGGTGCTTGTTGCCAAGCCTGAGTTCAGTCCTATGTGATGAAAGGGGAAAACTGACCCCCCCCCAAGTTGTTCTCTGACCTCCACACATGTGCAATGGCACTTGTATGACAACATCCACACTCTCCACACACAAAATAAATAAGTGATTATAAAGTATGCATAAAAGAGAAAAGAGCCAGGTGATGGTGATGAACACATTTAATCCAAGCACTTGGGAGGCAGAGGCAGGTGGATCTCTGAGTTCAAAGCCAGTCTGGTCTATAGTACAAGTTCCAGGACAGCCAATGACACACACACACACACACACACACACACACACACACACACACACACACAGTTTATTTACATTTGTTAATAACTTACAGAAAGAAATTGTAATCCATCTACAGTTGCTAAAATGGGGAGTACTGGGGCTGGAGGGACAGCACCAGTTAGGAGCTCACACTGCTTTTGCAGAGTTCAGTCCCCAGCTCCCACATCAGGAGGCTCACAACTACTCACTGGTTGGATGGTTCAATACGAACAATGTGTCAACTTTCCCAAGTTGAACTGTAGGGTCAGTGTAGTCATGACTAAAGTTCAATAAAAGATCTCTGTGGAAAGAAAAAATAATCTACATTTCCCATGGAACTTTGAAGAACCTTGTCTTAGTCACTATTCTGTTGCTGTGAGGAGACACCATGGACAAGGCAAATTATAAGGAAGCATTTAACTGGGGGCTTGCTTACAGTTTCAGAGGGTTAGTCCATTACCATGACAGGGAGTGTGGCAGTAGGCAAGTGTGCAGGCACCCAGGCAGGCAGGCCCTGTGCTGGAGCAGTACATCTGGCCCACAGACAGCAGGCAGAAAAAGAGAGACTGGGCCTGGTGTGGGTTTTTGAAACCTGAAACCACCCTCAGTAACACACCTCCTCTGACAAGGCCACACCCCCAATCCTTCCCAAACAGTTCCACTAAGTGGGGACCCATGATTCAGATATATGAGCTTATGGGGCCATTCTCATTCAAACTACCACAGGCCTAGAACAGACAATACAGCTTCTCACAGTCAAGAGGGCAGCAAGACTACTTTATTTTAAGGTTTCAGAAAGAGGTCGTCTGGATAGTGTGACATTAGTATGGTGTGAGACAGGCCCCTGGGGTCTGTTCTTTAACACATGTGGTATGGAAAGGACTCCACTCACAGAGAGGATGCTCTTACTAAACCTGCCTGACTGTTGGCAACTCCTGTCTTCCCCAGTGAGCTTTGCTGATACACAGGACTGTAAGTAAAAGTTGGCTGGAAATGCTACAGGCCTGGCAGAAATGAAGATCTAGTGGGATGGATACTCTGTCTCTCACTCTGTCAGATACTGAAACAATAGAACCTCCACCCAAAACAAGAACTCCCCAGGAATCTCTTGCTGGGAAAAGAACAGATGCCAGCCAGAGGCATCTCTCCCTGAAAGAGATTTCATATGGTTCTAACTCGTCAGCCCACTTATAGAATGAGAGTGAAGCCCAGACAATGATGGGCCAGTGCCGGGCAGGGGCACACCTTGACCAGGACTGCTTAGATGTGCATATCCTTGGCCTCTATTTAAAGTTCAGTCTTGCTTCAGGACCCTGAGGACAGACCTTGGGGGTTCATTGGTTCTCTTTGTTTGTTTTCCCAGGTGGCCACATTGATTAAATCTCCTTTTCCTGCTTTCTACTTATAGTTTGGCTCTTGTAATTGGCTTACTGAGGACCGACGGCTGGCCCTGGCTTAAGACAAGTCTTATAAATGGATCATAGACACCCACATGAGTTCTGACAACAGTCTAGGAGAAACGTGAACATCCACAAGGCTCTGGCATTCTGCACAGGATCATGAGCACAATATGAGCAGAGGGTGTAGGGTTTCAGAAAGTACATGCATGTTCTCAACACTGTTAAAACTACCAACCCACATGGAAATAAGTATCAGAAGTACTAGTTACCAAAGACAAATGGATGGGGTGAGCACAGGAAGACATGGATGAGGGTGAGCATGGGAAGATGGGGATGAGGGTGAGCATGGGAAGACACGGATGGGGGTGAGCATGGGAAGACACAGATGGGGGTGAGCATGGGAATAGACACAGATGGGGGTGAGCATGGGAATAGACACAGATGGGGGTGTGTTGATTATGGTTGCCGCGTGCGCTCAAAGATGATCTGTAGTCCGTAAGGCTAAGATTTCTATATTCAGATAAACACCAGCCCAAACGCAAGCCAGAGAGAGCCCACAGATCGCAAGCTAGCGTGGCCAGACAGAAGGGGCTTTCCATGGGAGCCCCGCTCTTTTTGAACCTCCTTCTACGTCATCTCAGACTTCCCCTCACCTCATGGGCATGTCCCGGCACACCTGTCCAGGTTACCTGGGGCGGGGCTAGGGTGTCTCCCTACAATTCCCCTTTTAGTCTAAAAGAGGATTAAAACTTAATAGTGTCAAATGTCTAAAATTAACAATCATAAGGGTGAAATATAAGAAGATACAATAATCTGCTATTGCATATCCTATGTCTATTCCAGCTAAGCCCTAAAGTCATGTGGAAAGGGTGTCTAACTTGAACACCTCCTTCCAATCCCAACTCTAAACAATAAGAAGGTCATACTTAACTAGGCTTACACTACCCTAATAAACAATAATGGGGAACAGGGGTGTAGCATCTTCTAGGTTACTTCCTGCTGAAATGGGATGACAATAGCCATGTGGGGTCCTGTGGGGGGAAAAATGCTAGTACAAGGAAAGTCTCTAATGAGTTATGTCTAGTCCATGTTAGATGAGATTTGCTTGATTGAAGATCTACGTTGAAATCCTCAACTTGATTGAAGTCATTACTCGAGGTTCTGGTTGGAGTATCAGTTGAAACAGAGTGAGTTGAATCCAGTGCAGTCGGGGAGGAGTAGTCCAATTCTTTTTCCGGAGCATGCAGGGATTGTTGTCAGGCTGGTTCTCATTGGCAGTATGGGACTCAAACATAAGTGTCATCACAGAAATGTTCGCTTGTTCATGTATGTGTACTGGGAAAGGCAATCCTTGAAAAACAACAACTATGAGAGGGTGTAGGCCTTGAAAGAAAGAACCAAGAAAA
Organism: Cricetulus griseus; assembly: GCF_003668045.3. Classification (NCBI taxonomy): domain Eukaryota; kingdom Metazoa; phylum Chordata; class Mammalia; order Rodentia; family Cricetidae; genus Cricetulus; species Cricetulus griseus. The sequence continues at coordinate 3,110,550 of NC_048598.1, read as the reverse complement.
GACAAAGATAGTCCTCTTATTCTTCATTTATTCTGTATTACAGCAATTGGCTTCTTGATATAACACAGAAACTTTAAAATGTTGTTAAATACCATGCTTGGATTTTAGGGGAGGAAAGCCAAATCCAACTCTAAATCCAGCATCGATTTAATTGAATAGGGACTAGGAAATAAAGAGAAATAGAGTTATTTGAGAGACAGCTGTAAATTTTATGGCACGTTCCTTTTGTTCGATGGTTATAGCTACATTCTTTCCTTAAGTATCTACACATGTAGTGTCCTTTGACTTCCGGAGGTGGGTTTTCCTGTGAGGATGAAAACAAAGCATTTCCCATCCTTTGGGAGGCTTTTATTTAGTTCATGAGATATATCTCAGTAAATACCTGTCAGTCATCCTTGTTGAGAGGGTTGTCTTCCTCAACTCGAATCTTGATCAATTTTGATGGTATCCAAAGATTTTCTTCTCCTGTGGAGACAAATGCAAAACCCCTACCCCAACGTAACACATGTCCAGGTTTCCATACCGAGGTCAGCACATCTTTGAAATACACTGGTTGATTCAGTTCAGCAGTTTTTTCTGTAGTCCAGTGTCTTTCCGAAGCTGTTTGTCCACTGTCATTGGCATTAAGAAAGTTTAGCGGTAATAAAGCATTATGCAATCTATGTTTGGGGGATTTTGACTTACCAGCTTGCCTATGGAGCATCTCCTTAAGTGTCCTGTTAGACCTTTCAATGACTGCTTGTCCTGTAGGGTTGTGTGGTATAACCATGACATGCTTAATGTTATAATATTTGAAGAACTGTTCCATTTTTGTGGAGACATATGCCGGAGCATTGTCAGTTTTTATCTGTGCCTGTATACCCATAACTGCCATCACCTCTAGTAGGTGTGTAATAATGGAATCAGCTTTTTCAGAGTTGAGAGCAGTAGCCCATTGGAACCCTGAGAATGTGTCAATGGTATGATGCACATATTTCAAATTTCCAAATTCTGCAAAGTGAAAGACATCCATTTGCCAGATCTCATTCCTCTGAAGGCCTTTAGGATTCCAGCCTGCTGGCAGTGGAGTTTGATTATAGAAGGAACAAGTAGGACAGTTTCTCACTATCTCCTTGGCTTGTTGCCAAGTGATGGAGAAGCCCTTCTTTAAACCCTTGCTATTTACATGATGCTTTTTATGAAATTCTGAGGCTTCTAGCACAGTGCCAATCAATAAACGATCAATCTCGTCATTGCCTTGTGCCAGTGGGCCTGGCAGACCCGTATGGGATCTGATATGTGTAATGTACAGTGGGTTACTTCTGTTTCTGATTGTTTCCTGTAATTGTAAGAACAACGAGGTTAGTTCAGTATTATCAGGGACGAATTCTGCAGTCTCTATGTGCAAGACGATTCTCTCTGTATATTGGGACTCAGTAACTATATTAAGAGGTTCCGTAAAATCCATAAGCACCATGAGAATTGCATATAATTCTGCCTTCTGTAAGATGTATATGGACTTTGAACTACTTTATTTACCTCACCTGCTTTATAACCAGCCTTACCTGTTTTGTTAGCATCAGTGTAGAAAGTAAGAACTCCAGAAATGGGAGTTTGTCTTACAATGAGTGGAAGAATCCAAACTGTCTTTTTTATGAATTTAATTCTGTCGGTTTTGGGATAGTTGTTACTAATTGTTCACAAAAAGTCAGTAAGAGCTATCTGCCAATATTCATTATGCTTCCATAAGGAGGAAATTTCATCATTAGTTAAAGGTACTATAATCTCTGCTGGATCTTTCCCAGTCAGCTGACAAAGTCTTAATTTGTCCTTTAAAATCAAATCAGAAATCTTTTCTATATATGTCTTTAACTTTTTATTCTGTTTATGTGGCAGAAATATCCATTCCAATATGGTGTCTTCCCTCTGCATCAGAATCCCAGAAGGGTATTCTCTGGATGGCAAGATAACCAGAATGCAGTCTAGATCAAGGTTTATTTGATCTACATGCGTATCCAATATTCTGTTTTCTACCCATTGTAACTCTTTTTCTGCCTCAGCAGATAATATTCGTGGACTGTTTAAGTCCTTATCACCTTTTAGTGCCATTTTTAAATGCTTTAAGTCATGTCTTTCCACACCAATAATCGTCTGTAATTGAGAAATTTCTCCTAGTAGCTTCTGAAGACTGTTAAGAGTTTGATAACGGTCCCTTCTAATTTGTACCTTTTGAGGTCTGATTCTTTGTAAGTCTATCTTATATCCTAAATAGTTAATAGAATCTCCTCTTTGTATCTTTTCTGGGGCAATTTGTAAACCCCATCTAGGCAGAACCTCCTTCACCATAGTAAACATACGTTCTAAAGTTTCCTCACTAGAATCTGCTAAAAGAATATCATCCATATAATGATAAGCAAGAGATTGTGGAAATTTTTTACGAATTATTTCCAAAGGTTGTTGTACAAATTGTTGACACAAGGTGGGGCTATTTAGCAGCCCCTTGAGGTAAAACCTTCCATTGGTATCTCCGAACTGGCTGTGAGTTATTAAGAGTTGGCACTGTAAAGGCAAATTTCTCTCTATTGCTTTCTTATAATGGTATAGTGAAAAATCAGTCTTTCAGGTCAATTACTATGATTAACCATCCTTTAGGTATTAAGGAAGGCAATGGCATTCCAGGCTGTAGAGAGTCCATAGGCTGAATTACCTTATTTATGGCTCTCAGGTCTGTCAGCATTCTCCACTTACCTGACTTCTTCTTGATGACAAATACAGGAGAATTCCAAGGGCTGGTAGATTGCTCTATGTGACCAGCCTCTAGCTGTTCCTGTACTAACTTTTCTAGAGCCTCAAGCTTTTCAGAGGTCAAAGGCCATTGCCCTATCCAGACCGGTTCATCTGTAAGCCATTTCAATGCAGGGCCTTTGGTTCCTCTGAAGGCCTATCATTTGTATTTAGTGTCTGTACAGCCTGGATAGTTGGTAACCATTTTCCATGGCATCTTACCCGATCCTTTCTACTATCCAGCAATTTTTTTAGAATTCGTATCTGACACTGGAGGGATGTTAATTTGAGTATTCCATTGCTGTAATAAATCATGACCCCATAAATTTATAGCAATATCTGCTACGTAAGGTTTCAGTCTTCCTGTTTGTCCTTCCGGTCCAATATAGACCACCGAGTTAACACTCCGTCGAACTCTATATAGAGTACCAATTCCTAAAAATTGTACATTTGCCTCTTTAAGCGGCCATTTCTTAGGCCAAGATTTCTGAGCGATAATAGTTACATCAGCTCCAGTGTCTACAAGACCTTTAACATCTCTGCCATTCATTTTCACCAGTAACTGAGGCCTTTTATCATTAATAGAAGCTTGCCAAAATATGCGTTTCTCATTTTCACCAGTCACATGTAATTCTTCATCACTATTTAAACTACCTTCTAGAGCTGCATCATTTTCCACAATAGGCAAGGAACTATCTATTCATCCTGTGAGAGATTGTCTTCCACTGTCACTGGGAATGATCGAACTGTTCTCGGGGCAGGGGACTGCTGGAGGTCCCCTTCCGAGTTTCCCGGTGCCAATAAGTTCCCCTGAAAGTCCCTAGTTTATCTACATTCGTTAGTCCAGTGTTTGCCCTTACCACATCTCCTACATAACCCAGAGGGCAATGACCTGTCACGTGGGGAATCGTTAGAATTTCTCTGTCTACAATTTCTCCTTATATGTCCCATTTTACCACAACTGAAACATCTATTCTCCTGACACTTCCATGGACTCCTGGAGCGTGCTCTTCCTATGCGAGGCTCTGGGTCATGGTGGTGATGAGCACTGGCCTCTCGGTACCTGTGTGAGCCCCTGTAAGGTGCTCTTCCTTCCCAAGTCCTTCTGTTGCTATCTTTTCTAATCTCCTGCTGTCTGTTGAAACCTCTTGGGACAACTTCTTCTGCCCAGATTCCAGCATCTTGTATGTTACAGTCAACATGGGCAATATGCAGAACCCATTCTTCTAGTGGAGCTGATCTGATCTTTAGAGGCAAAAGTATTCTTTTGCACATTGGGTTTGCACTGTCATAAGCTAAACTATACACAATTGAATGTTGTATCGTTGGATCTGCTACCTGTTTGTCTACTGCTCTGGTCAATCTGTCTAAGAAGTCTTTAAATGGTTCTGTTTGTCCCTGTTCTATTTTCGCATAAGCTTCTAGTTGTTCTCCTGATTCACGAACCTTGTCCCATGCATTTAGTGCTGCTGTCCTGTATAGGGACAGCATATGGTCATCATATTCAGCCTGAATCTGTGGGTTAGCATAAATACCTTCTCCTAGGATTTTTGGAGGGGTGCATCAACTCCGTCCCTGGTGGCTTGCCGTTCTAGGAGTCTGCCTTCCTCCCTGAATAACGCCCTCCATTCAATTAGGCAAGAATTCTCAAGGACAGCTGCGGGCGTCACCATGGGGTGGCCCATGAATGCAACAGCTGTTTTACATATGGGCTATGAAGACCATACAAGACAACCGATTCTTTAATATGCCTAAGATCCTTTAATTGGGTTGGTTGCCACGTATATGCTGTCTGCCCCTGGGAGTGTTTTTTAGATGGTTGCTTGTCCACCACCATGGCCGGGTAGACTAAAGGTGTGTGTGTAACTGCTTTAGGGTGATTGAAATACCTTCTCGAATTGGGCATCTTGGATAGGAGTGAGTCTGTGTCTTCTTCACCAAAATGATCTGCCAGCCTGGTCAGGACTTCCTCATGAGAGGCTTTAATCTCATCCATCATGAAAGATTCAAGGTGTGGTGCAGAATCCACGATTTGCTTCGACAATTCTCCTGTAAGATTTTCTAGACGGGGAATATGTTCATCCCTAGCTAGCATTTGGGGCCAGGGTCTCCACGTGCAGCCCTTAAGAACCTTCCCTTACGTCACCCCGGCTTTCCTTCACCACGCCCTTATGGGCGAGTCTCGGGTCCACCTGGCACCTGTCCCGGGACTATTGGGCGGGGCTAGGGTGTCTCCCTACACATGTTAGATGAGATTTGCTTGATTGAAGATCTACATTGAAATCCTCAACTTGATTGAAGTCAGTATTTGAGGTTCTGGTTGGAGTGTCAATCAAAATGGAGTGAGTTGAATCCAGTGCAGTCGGAGAGGTGTAGTCCAATTCTTTTTCCGGAGCATGTAGGGATTGTTGTCAGGCGGGTTCTCATTGGCTGTATGGGACTCACACATAAGTGTCATCAGAGAAATGTTTACTTGTACACGTATGTGTACTGGGAAAGGCAATCCTTGAAAAACAACAATTATGAGAGGGTGTATAGGCTTTGAAAGCGAGAGCCAAGAAAAGACAAAGATAGCCCTGTATAACCTGTCGTATTCCTATGTGCATTCAGTGCTGGAGGAATGAGCTGACTTGCTAAATATTGGCTTATATGTCTTATTAGCTGTGACTATATTAATTCACGTATTGTCGTTCCTCAGGAACAAATGGAAGGCTGATTTCCCCACCCACTTATAGGACATACAAGCTTTGCGTAGCCAAGTTCTGGATGAGACAAAGATGACCTATGTAATGCTTCTGGAGATGCTGGAACAGAAACTGGATGATAGGCTTCGTTCTATGTCCTATACAATGCAGGCAGATCTGTCTACTACTTAAGCTGAAGTGCAGCACATTTATAATAACATAAAAATAGACAGATGCTCCATCTTAGAGTCTTTACAGGCTGACCGGGCAAAGGACCGTGGTGAGATTCAGGAACTTATTCAGGCCTTACAGATCAGGCAAGCTACAGACCATGAGGAACTAAAATCTATTCTAGGGACACTACAAACTAAACAGGCTACAGACCATGGTGCCTTAATGGCTAGGTAGGCAGCAGACCATGAGGCATTACAGGGTGTATGTAACCAATTAGAAACTCAACTAGGCTCTCTCTCCTATTCCTTTGTTACTAAGGTACAAGATACCTAGAATGGGCTTCAACAATCAGATAATGCCATTAAATCAATGGCTGAGAAATGTGAGAGGGACTATGATGAAATTAGAACTGAGTTTCAAAGCTTACAGGAGGAGTTACAGACCAGGGTTACCAAACTGGAAAGGTCTATCGAGTCAATTGGTGAGGCAAATCACAACCTTGATTCTAAATTTCAATCTCTAGATAGCTATCTCCATGCCACCCAAATGCTAGCTAGGGATGAACATATTCCCCGTCTAGAAAATCTTACAGGAGAATTGTCGAAGCAAATCTTGGATTCTATATCATGCCTTGAATCTTTCAAGATGGATGAGATTAACGCCTCTCATGAGGGTGTCCTGGCCAGACAGAAGGGGCTTTCCACGTGAGCCCCGCTCTTTTTGAACCTCCTTCTACGTCATCTCAGACTTCCCCTCACCTCATGGGCATGTCCCGGCACACCTGTCCGGGTTACCTGGGGCGGGGCTAGGGTGTCTCCCTACAGAGGTGAGCACCGGAAGACACGGATGGGGGTGAGCACGGGAAGACATGGATGAGGGTGAGCACGGGAAGACATGGATGAGGGTGAGCATGGGAAGACATGGATGGGGTGAGCATGGGATGACATGGATGAGGGAGAGCACAGGAAGACATGGATGAGGTGAGCATGGGAAGACATGGATGGGGTGAGCACAGGAAGACATGGATGGGGTGAGCACGGGAAGACACAGATGCAGACCAGGAGAACCCCTGAAAGCTGCACTTTGAGATCACCATCACCATGCATGGGTTACAATGACTGTAATTAATAAGACCATCTGTACCAAATGCAGGCTAGGATGCAAAGGGCCTGAAGCAGGACAGCTCGTGGATGGGACAGTAACCAGTGCGATTGATCACCATCATGTCTGAGGGACAGCAGAAGACAGCAGGGGCTCAGTTGCCTTCCCAGGAGGCTGATTCATGCAGGATTTGTTCATGCAGGAACCCTTCATGCCCTCACAAGCCACAGCCCCGGGGCTCTGGGGTGGGGTGTTAGATAATTTTGTTTTGTTTTGTTTTGTTTTAAGGGGGTCTCAAGTAGCTTAGATTGGTCTTAAACTCTGAATCCTCCTGACTCTGCCTCCCTAGCACTGGGATTACAGGTGTGGGCCACCATGCCCAGGCTTTCATGTATAGATCAGTCCAGAGTTCGGGAAAGGGACACCCTGCCCCTCTGGTTGCAGCAGGTGAAGGGTTTTGCAAGGTGCTGGTGTCCTTTGTTCCAAAATGACTTCACAGAAGTTTTCATGGGAGAGGGGTGATTGCAGACTGGCAAGTCCCTCTTCTAAGAGGCAGATTCTCAAATTTGATCCCACTGCCTTAGTGATGAATGCATCCATCAGAGATCTGCTGTCACTGACATTTTTGCCTCTGTGTGGTTCCAGCATGTTACACAATTGACATTTTGCATCACACGTTTGCCCGGTGCTGCAGATGGCAGAAGATGGTGTCGGATTCCCTGGAACTGGAGTTACAGGCAGCTGTGAGTCACCATGTGGGGCTGGCAACTAACCCTGGTCCTCTTTAAGAGCAGCCAGGGCTCTTAACTACTGAGCCATCTTTGAAGCCCTAAGATACTGTTTTTAACAACAAGAACAAAAAAGAAATAGTAAAAAAAAATAACCATATAGAAAAGTACCAACATATGTATCTTGTATAAGCTTGAGAAGTGTTCAAAATGAGCAAACAGATACTTTTGTTCTCTGTAGCCTCAGGTGTCAGGGTCTGGAGAGTGATTCATTATTCCTTACGCACTTGTACCTTGTTGCTCTGCTGTCAGCTGCAGGAGTTTGTCTGACAGGATTAAGGGACTTGGATCAATCAAAAGAGGGAAGCCTAGAGTAGAACTCTGTAACTGCCCCAGGGCCAACTGCAGCACCAGCCTGCCTTGCTTTGAATAACATTTTAAATTACCACTTGTTTCATGTGTTCTTTCATGTGAAAGATGGAGACAGCAGTTATACCCATTGCACGGATTGGTACAGACTTAACATGTTTAATGATAATCTTAAGTTTTTGTAGGTGTGTGAGCTGCATAATGGGGTTAGCTGCATAAATCAAACACATATTAACCCCCTATGCGGCAAGCTTTGCAGGCACCCATGAGGGATTCAGACTTGATGTGGGGGTTGCATTGACCTCCGTCTAGTTGACTCAGCCTGTGCTTGTGCAGAACCGTGACCCTGTGGTCAATGTCTTTACAGACACCCTAGACCAGCGGTTTTCAACCTGTGGGGTGCGAGCCCTTTGGGGGTCAAATGACCCTTTCACGGGAGTCTCCTAACACCATGGGAAAACACAGGTTACGTTATGATTCATAACAGTAGCAAAATTACAGTTAAGAAGTAGCGACAAAAGTAATTTTATGGTTAGGGGTCAGCAGACATGAGGAACTGCTTTAAGGGTCCCACATTAGGGAGATGGAGAACCACTGCTCTAGAAGGTAGAGACTGAGAGATTCAAAGCCACGGATGATTCCTGAGTTCTCTAGAGGTGAATGTCTGCTCAGACAGAGGCTGGGCTGGAGGAGTCGGCAGGGGAGGGGAAGGGGAAACACGGGGGAAATGCACCAAGGGCTGTGGGAGAAACTGAGTTGATCCTCATTTGTGGTTTCACCAACAGCAGAACTCCAAATCAGAGCCGCCACAGAAGCCAGGTAACTGTTGCCATGTTTACCAGCTTGGGTGACTCTGGGGACTGGGGCATCCAGGAGGAGCACAGCTGAGCATCGAAGCTTCAGCCCTGGGCACCTGGGGCACACCTCCCTGGCGCCAGCTAAGCACAAACAGGTGGGAGCTCTGGTCAACAGGGAATTCTGAGTCTGCCCCAGCCAACCTGCTCCCAGCCACCCAGACAAGGAAGCTGGGAGGCTTCCCCCTCACAAACCTGGACGGCAGGGGGAAGCAACATGGGAACCCTGGGGTTTCTTTGGAGTCTAGTTCTGGTTAATGCTCTGGGCACCAAGGCTCAGGGCCAGGAGGCATGAGGGTGAGAGAGAGCAAGGTTATGCTCATTTCTCAAAAGATGCGGAAAGGGGTCCTCCCATGGGTTCAGGCTCCAAATGTTATCAGACTCAGGAGTCACCACCTGTGCCCCAAGCCAGGTCCAGCCACCTCTCCTCAAAAAGCCAATTACAAGAGCCAATTAAAAGGGGAGGCAGAAAAAGGGGACTTATTTAATGTGGTCACGCTGGGAAGAGAGACAAAGGGATCCAGAGAACCACCCAAGTCAGTCTTTGGTGTCCTGCAGTGAAACCAGAGCTTAGATAGAGACCAAGGGTATGGCAACTAAGCAGTCCTGGACGATCTGGGGCCCCGCCCACCACTGACCCACCCTTGCCTGAGCTTCACCTGGAAGGTGAACTGACAAGTTAGAGCTGGGGCCTTTTCCTTCTCCCAGCGTGAGAGTCCTGGGGCAAATTACCACATTTTATTGGGTCCATTGTTTTAGTTGTCAGGTTACCAGAGGGTCCCTTTTGAGTATCTTTTCATGGTCACCCATCAAACAGGTGTCCAGTCCAGATTTGGATCCTGAGGTGGGCCTTTGAAGAGGACCCACCCCCTTAGCTCTTCATTCCTAAGGCCTCTGGAACTTCAGCAATGCCTCCAAGACAGGGAGAGCAAACGGAGGACCTTGAACTCTGAGGGAAAGCCACCAGAGGACAGGAAATAGACTTCCAATAATGTGTCCTTTACAGCTGGGGACTACAGGCACAGATCCACCCACAGTCCAGGTGCTTTGAGAATTGCTTAATGTTCTGCAAATTACATGCAAATGTATGCAAACTCTATGCAAAATCAGGATCGCAAGGTTTCATCGACTGCCCTGAGGAATCAGGGGTTCTAATCCCTCCCCTTATTGCTGTTTTGGTGACATCATAAGGCAAGGAATCCAAGTTCCTTCATTTTGGTTTTGTGCAAATTTTTCTTATCCAAACTTCCTTCCTTCCTTCCTTCCTTCCTTCCTTCCTTCCTTCCTTCCTTCCTTCCTTCAAAGATTTATTTATTTATTGTGTATACAGTGTTCTGTCTGCATGTATACCTGGAGGCTGGAAACAGGCATCAGATCTCATAACAGATGGTTGTGAGCCACCATGTGGTGGCTGGGAATTGAACTCAGGACCTCTGGAAGAGCAGTCAGTGCTCTTAACTTCTGAGCCATCTCTCCAGCCCCTCAAACTTTCTTTTATGCCTTTTTATAGAGACAAGACAATTTGTCACTAAGTGGTGTTTCCCACATTTGACATCAGATAGCTCTGTGGTTCTCAACCTTCCTAATGCTGTGACCCTTTAATATCCCCGACCACATAATTATTTTCGTTGCTACTTCATAACTGTAATTTTGCTACTGTTATGAATCACGCATATTTTTGGGATAGGTTTGCCAAAGGGGTCGTGACCCATAGGTTGAGAACAGCTGAGCTAGATCGACAATTAATCCTCTCTATTCCTTTGCCTGGAATAAGACAGGAGCTCCTGGCTGTGCCTCAGGCACAAGTGAGCCTCAAAGTCGGGTCTCATTGTCTGGTGGCAGAGGGACCAGGATGTGGCTCAGGTCCTTCTCTGCCACCCTGGACACTGAGACCTGGCTTGAGTCTGACTCCTGGCCTGGTGTGCAGTCCACCATGGGGGGCTGCTGCTTTTCCCAAGGCAAAGCTAGAGATGTGTTTTGCTGTAATTGTTCTCTTTGGGCTGCATAGTTGGGGACGTTGATACATCTGTAATTCTGAAGCAGCTCCTCCATCGACAGTTTGCTTCTGATTTGTGTTAGAGCACAGCCCCAAGCTTTGTCTTGTAATTCCTGTTTCCAGCCCTTACTCTATGAGTCCCCATGTCTGGAAACTTTCACAAGCCACTTAGTTTCTTCGAAGAACCAAAAGAGGCCTCTGGCCTCAGATGCCCACTGGTGCCTGGACTCTCTGCATTTCCTGTGATTGCTTGGGCAACTCTGCTTGTTTCTGCGTGTGGTGGATGAGGTCGAGGAAGTTATAGTGCCATTGGTTTACCTTCTTGGAAAGGGCCAAGGGAACTGGTTTAAAACAAAACAAATAAAAAACAAAACACAGCTCTGGAGACTCTGCTGCTGCCATCTGGAAAATTCTAGAAACCAGTAGATTTCACAGAGGGCAAATTCCTAATCTCAGCACATGGTGGCACCTCACAGCTCTGTTCTTCTGTGGTGCAAGTCCCATCCCTCCCCATTCAGCCCAGCACTATCTTCTAGTATTTTGAGGCCTGTGGACATGCCTCTTCTCTCGAAGAGCCTTTGGGACTCAGAAGGAAACGTAACAAGGACTTCCACACTGCACAGACACAGGGCCATGGCCCAACAGCACACAGACACGGACAACAGCCTGCTTCTTCCTTCCTCCAGAGAACATGGGATATGTTTGGTGCTCTCACTGATGCTGGGTGGCATGTTGGGCCCAGGAGCTCTGGGATTTGCTGAGGCCACAGAGATGCAATGGGCTGGAGTGTGGTTTTGGCTTGCTTGCTGTTTGAGGAAGTTCCCAGTACTTCTGACACCATGACTTCAGCAGGTGTGGAAGTAAAGGACCTTCATTGCTCTGTGATTGGGGATTCTCAGGACTGCAGCTCAGGGACAAGGAAACAGGAGGTATGGAGAGGAGGTGGGACCCACTGGGTGGGGCTCCTCTCCAAGGCATCTCTGGATCTCTACAGACACTTGCCCACAAGACCCCACCCCCTCCCCGAGCTGGGAGTCCTGGGTCTGTAAGGTGGTGGCCTGCTTTCTCTGTCTTCATCCTTGGCCAGGGCCCTGGGGCTGGTGCAAGGCACACAAGTGGAAATTCCGTGGAGGGAATATGGAAGGGGCTGGACAGGCAGAGACAGTGTGTCTTGGGTGAGAGTTCTGGCTACTGTCTGGCCTGAAAGGACAAAGGAAGGCTCCCAGAGAGAACTGTCCCCAGCCCTGCTCCTGGCCCGTAGCAAGGCACCCATCTGACCCTTGGGAAGGGTGAGCTCAGTTGGTCACTCTTGTCCTGGCACTTGACTCAGGCTGCTCTGGCCTTAGCTGGCCTTGGATGGAAGCCACCTGGGAATGGCTGAGGAGGTCTCTAACCCATCCTTCCAATCCCATGTTAGGACTGTCACCATGGGAACTTGCCATGAGTTTGTTTGACCTTGAGACGCCTATGCTAGAGGAAGGCAGGCCGAGGAATCGGCACACTGCATCACCCTCCCAGCTGAAAACCTCAAATGTGCAGGCAGGAGGGCAGTTCCAGTCTGAGGAGTCTGGCCTGGCTCACATTCTCCTTGGCTGTGCTTTCTGCTTTATTTGAACACAATTGAATGAGACTCGTCCACGGCCACTCCCTTCCTGGTGCTGGTTCAGCATCCCCAGGGGTTTTTACTGTGCAGGCTGCTGCGGTTCACCCATGACTTTCTCAGTGCCCCTTCACACCCGAAAGGCACAAACGGGACTACTCAGGGCCTGTAGTCAGAATAGCCTACACATGGCACCGTGTCCAGAGAGCAGAAAGGCCAGGGCCTCGTGGTGAGTGGGGCAAAGGGCACAGAAGGAAGCCTCCCTGGACCTGTGCCTGTGCCTGCTGTGAGGGAAGGAAAGACAGAGAGGGTGACAGACAGGTAAGGGGAGTGAGAAAGGGAGAGACATGTCATCATGGGCCCCTGATGCCCAGAATAATGTCCTCCTGGAAGGAAGAGTGCGTCTACATTCAGGAGCCATCCACCAGGCAGCTGGAAACATCTGCCACGAGTAGGTGCGCCAGGAGTCGGGTGAGGTCGGTGGCATCTAACTGGGCGGTGCCGGGAAGGAAGGGGTTCAGATGCCTTCTGAGAGTAAAGCTCTCTCCCGGCCTGGTCTTGACATCTGTGTCAGGTCAGCCCTCTCTCGCCAGCTAATGCTGCTGCAGGCCAAGAGGCTTAGGTGGGTCTCCATGACAACTGCGGCTGGCCTGCCTCCAGGTTCTGCAGGGAGTTGTGGCTTAGCTCTGGGGACATACTCACACTCCACAAACACCAGCCCAGCTGGGGCCCTCCTCCAGTTGGTACCTTGGGTAAAACTTCTCAGCCGGGAGAAGCAGAGAGCATCAGAGGCAGCCAGCAGCGGGAGAGGGGAGGGAGGCTGCGAGGATGGTGTGCACCCTTCTACCTCTGCCCATATGCAACAGCTCAACTTTCTACTTTCCCTAAAGAAGATCAAGGCTGTCTTCTCCTAGACTGGGAAACAGAAAGCAAGGACCCCTACAGTGACATTTTCCTGGAAGGAGGTGGATCTCAGGTAAGGGAGGGTCTCCCCAGAAGTGGCAGCTTCCTGCCCTCACAGTGCCCTTAGGGGTCAGGCACACTTGGCTATGAGCTTGGAGGGGAGGCTCCCTGGTCATCTGGGAACCAGAAAGTAGGCTGACCCCAGGATCCAGGTGGCCATGGGAAGCCCCCTCAGTCCTCACTGGTCAAAGCCGACTCAGCGGGATCCTGGGGGAGGGGGAAGGAGGTTACATAGCCTGGCTCTTTCTTCATGAACTTGCGGGGGCTGGGGGAGGGGAGCCAATGCTGTTGTCTACTCTGGGCTGATGGAGAGAAACCAGCCTCGGTACTGACACAGGTGGGGGGAGAAAGCAAATCTCAAATTAGAGTGAGTTATCCATCTGAGAAACTTAACTTTAGCAACTCTAAAGGGCAGAGTCAAGTCTAGGCACACAGTAGGGACCAGGGAATGTGTGGTCCCCTCCATAACGGAGCAGTCGTGAGGTCCCAGTAAAGCACCAGCGAGGGGACTTGGGTGAAGGCGGACTCAGTGGGTGACATTGGGATGAAGGGGGAGTTTCTTGGAGATTGTGTACCATAGTCACACCTGAGTGCTTGCAGCTCTGCCTCAGTACGAAGAAAACTGACTGAGACCCATCCACCCACCCACCCACTCACCCACATACACAGCTACCCGTGCATCCATCCTTCATTAAAGATGCTGGGATGCTGGGTCCCAGAGCCACTGATCCATGCTGTCCCAGTGGGGAGCAGTGACAACCAGGCTCCAGGAAGAAATTGACCCTTAGAGTAGGGTTTGGGAGATGAATAGGTCTTTGCCAGGTAGGTGAAAGATCCATAGGTCAGGCCCATTCACACCTGGCTCGATGGATTTTTAGATAATTTTTCTAATGCCGAAAAGAAACAGCGCTAACTTGTAGCTGGTGAAATTGACCTTGGCTTCTGAAAAACAGCCAGGGAGAGAATTAGTGAGAGATGGCAGTTGTATATGCTCCCTTGGCCTCTGCCAGGACCCAGGGTCTGTCCTCAGTAGACACAACTGCTCTAAGAGGTAGCCCATGCTCTGGGGCAGCCTGTGTCAGGTGCCCTTAGGCTCTGGGGCCCGCAGACACTCAGCTGAGCTGCAGGAGCCCAGCTGTACAGGGGAGAGCCATAGCTGCTGACCTGGGTGTGGCTCCCTCTGGACCAGTAAATCAGGGTTCTTAGATCAAGGACAGCTTCCCCTTCACTGTGTGTCATGGGTGAAGATAGTGGTCCCCTCTAATGGTCTAGGACCATACCCATCTTCCCTCAGGATTCAGGGAAGGCTCGGAGCATTTCTAAGATGAAAAGGCACTGTCCTTGGGGATGTCCAGAAATGAGGGGAGGAGAGGCTCAGAGTATGAGCAGAGGTGGCAGTGTAATGAAAGGGAGAGGCAGAGTGACACCTGGGGCAGCGGTAGGAACAGGGGCTTTTGTGTGGACCAGCCCCAGGCACCAACAATCATTTCTCTTGGAAGATGGTGGCTCAGCTTTCCCTACACAGCCAGCAGATCCCAGGGCACCAAGTCGTGGGGTGGGGGTGGGGGCAGGATAGGCTTTCCTTTACTTCTGGGGGTCACTGAGGAAATGTCTTCTAAGTTGAAATATCACCAAGGCTGGATTAGAGGAAACCAGCTCTGTAGAAATGCAGCTGTTAAAATGTGCATAAAACAACTCATGACACAGTGACATCTGTGCGTTCCTAGAAACAGGTAAGAGTATAAAGTCTAGTGACATACCTAATAAACACCGTGCTTTGGAGTAATGGTGAGCGCACAATATTTCACAAATAGCAACTTTGAAGGGTCAGGATCACATTCATGGTCTTGGCTGGAGGTAAAGTCACAGATGTCATGGATACTCCGGGGTTATGTGGTGGTCATTCCCACCGGGAGGAGATGCTGCATTCAAATATTTTACATTTATTTATTTTATGTGTATGGATGTTTTTGCCTGCATATGTGTGGGCACCACGTGTGTGGCTGGTGCCCACAGAAATCAGAAGTGGGTATCAGACACCCAAGAACTGTGAAGCACCATGTGGGTGCTTGCCCTCTGCCAGAGCAGCCAGTGCTCTTAACTGCAGAGCCTCCTCTCCAGCCCAGAAACCTTACATTTTAAATTTAAGGTGGAAACAAAGTTCTTTTCAAGTTCATAAACTTGGTTTTCTTAGGACCCCAGGGAAGAGTCCCTGCACTAAGGGCCGGTGACAGCCACAGGTGGACCAGGCTTCTGACATGAACGCTCTCATCAGGCTTCTCTGATCTCACAGGAACCTTAAACAAGCACCCTTGCTGTAGCTCCTCTAACAGATGGGAAAATTGAGATTCCAGGGATCTAGACACAGGCTAGATGTGTCAGGTACGGCTGACACTCTCTCCCCGGCTCCAGTCTGCCTCATCTGAGACAGCAATTGTCCAAAGGGAAGGGGGCGTCTGAGATTACAGGGAGGGTGGGGCTCTACTCCTTATGGAAGAGACCCAGGGAGAGGAGAAGGGAGGAGCATCCATCCTGCCCCATTTTCCAGACTCGGGAGAGAGACATATCCCCAAGGTTCTCATGGGCCACCATGCTGGGAGTCCTTACAGTCTTGGGGCTCTCAGTGTATCCTCTTAACTGGCTTTCATTTCTTCTTTCCCTACTTGGTGTCACCATAGCCCAGCATCCTGCCTGTTTTCTCAGCTGCCTGGCAGCAGAGAGGCAGTACTCACTTCCAGACTTTGTACCAGGTTCTGGGATGGCAGACCCAAGAATCGCCTAGGTCACACACCGTCTTTTGAGTGTTGTCGAACTCTGGAGAGTGTGCTGCACAGTATGTTAACCCTGTGTGTAGATGGGAGGCCTGGCTGGTCAGGGAGAAGGAGACAGTGAGTTCTCGGTGGGGGCTTCCTGGATGTCCTCTCAGATGGTCACACACCGATGACAGAGGTACCGCCCATCCAGGAGCGCTGACTCCAGTGGAAGCATTGCAATAGCTGTCTCTTGAGATCTCCACCTCAGACTCCAAAGTCTGTAATCCAAGCATGTCCTACCACACTCATTCCCAAACACACACTGCTTGAGGGGGCCTCACATGTAATGCGGCGAAGGCATGGCACAGGCCTGGGGTCTGCTGACCTCGCGCCAGCCCAGCGCTCTGCCTGTGCCTGCTGGTAAGAATTCCGTAGCCCATGTGCTGACCTGCAGGAAGTTGGAAGGAAAGTACAACAAACACCAAACAAACAAACAAACAAACAAAAAAACAAAACAGCCAGGCATTGGTGGCACACGCCTTTAATCCTAGCACTCGGGAGGCAGAGGCAGGCGGATCTCTGTGAGTTCGAGGCCAGCCTGGTCTCCAGAGCGAGTGCCAGGATAGGCTCCAAAGCTACACAGAGAAACCCTGTCTTGAAAAACCAAAAAAAAAAAAAAAAAAAAAAAAAAAAAAACCCAAACAAACAACAACAACAACAAAAAACCAGAAACAAACAAAAAACCTCAGATAAAACAATTGTTTTTGCTATGTGTTAGAGTCACACTTTTGTGTGTGTAAACACACATGAGTGTTGTTTGCCTAAATGGTTAGAATGTAAGACCGTCCACATGCACAAATACTCCAGCATAGTCTCTTAACACTCCCTTAGACCCCAGGGCTGCCTCACACCTAAGGAAACCAGCATTCACTGCCCTAGACCCCAGAGATGCTTCACACCCAAGGAAACCAGCATTCACTGCCCTAGACCCCAGAGATGCTTCACACCTAAGGAAGGATACCAGCATTCACTGCCCTAGACCCCAGAGATGCTTCACACCTAAGGAAATCAGCATTCACTGCCCTAGACCCCAGGGCTTCACACCTAAGGAAAATGGCAGTCCTCCTAATATCCACACTGGTACCTGAGACTGTTAATGAGGCTGAGTGGAGAGCAGGCCCATGACAGGCTCTGACGTCACCAAGGCCCTGTCACAGGCTCCCATGGTGAGCTGGAGTGTGAGGGGCCTTGGAAGCTTGCCCAAGAGTTCTGTTCCTGGGGGAGCAGTGCCTACAGAGGAGGCAGTGAGGAGGCAAAACTACAACCTCCCAGGGCAAGTCACACACAGCCTGGCTGGTCCTGGAGTCTGCCTGGCCTGCCGCTGTCTAGAGACTGCCCTTCCCTTCCCCCACCCTCCCTCCCCACCCTGTGGCCTTAAGAGCTTAATCAGGCTGCCTGCCCCTGGAGCCCAGGGAAGCAGCTGGCACCTGGGACAGAAATAGCTGCAGCAGGAATCTTGCTGTTGGATCAGGGCCAGTGCTGAAGAGCCTGGGGGTGGGGAGGAGGAAGTTGAGACTGCCCTCCCCTTTCCAGTGAGACCCCAAGCTGAGCCCCAGAAGTTTAGAGTTCACAGAGCACAGGGGTTGGGAGGCCCACCCAGCCTTAGCTCCTGAAAAACATCTGCCTCTACAGACCAACTCAGGTCTCCAGGAGAGAGGGGCGGAGAGGGGCCAACTCTCCACAGTTGAGAGATTGAACACTTTCCAGTGTTCACTGCCATTTGTCTTTCTTTCTTTCTTTCTTTCTTTCTTTCTTTCTTTCTTTCTTTCTTTCTTCCTTCCTTCCTTCCTTCCTTTCTTTCTTTCTTTTCTTCCTTTTTTTGAGACAGGGTTTCTCTGTCCTAGAACTCATTATGTAGACAACGATGGCCTCCAAGTCACGGAGGTCCACCTGCCTCTGCCTCCCTAGCACTGGGGTTAAAGGTGTGCGCCACCACCACCTGGCTTGTATTTCATCTTTGGAGAACTGTCCATTCATTTCATCAGCCCAGTTCTTGACTCTGTCCTCAGGTTTCTTGTTTATTTTTTAAAATTATTTGTATATTTTAGATATTAATTCTGTGTCATGTATGTACCTGTCAAGTCTAAGGTTTCTGTCTGTCCTGTAGGCCCCTCCACTCAGTTAACTTTTCTTTGGTGTGTCAGGTTCCCTTGGTCAGTTGCTGGCCTTGTTTCCTGGGTAACTGGGACCTACTGAGAAAGTCCTAGCTTACACTCGTGTCTGAAGTGTTCCCCTCCTCCTTCCCCTAATGGTTATAGAATTTCTTGTCTTACACTGTAGTCTGGTCAATGTGGAGTTGGTTTTCACCGATGTCCTGCTCAGGCAGCCCCCTGGACACCTTGGACCATGGCTGGGTCTTCCACCCAGGCTCTTATCTCCATCAGCCCTTGTGTCTGATGTCTGCCCTCCCTCTTACCCACAACTCCTTCTCTGACCCCCTTCATCATCAGTGTTCACCCCTCCACACAGAGACTGAGTGTGCTCTTCCCCAGTCATGAGATGCAAGTCTCATGTTTCATGGAGAGCAGGGTCCCTGCACACTTTCGTGTTGTGTACCTCCACTGAAAGGCCAACGCTTGCTGGATTAGTGAATTGTGAACAGTTTTATCAGGGTAATGTCAACCCACACATTTCTAAGTGAACCATCCTTAGACTTCAGTTATCTGGAACAGTGTAAGTATCTAAGGGTGTGTGTGCATGTGCTGTATATGTGTATTGTGTGTTGTGTGTGCTGTGTTGTATGTGCATATATGTGTATGTCTGCTATATGTGGTGTGTGCTGTTTGTGTGCAGTATGTGTGTGCTGTGTGTGTAGTGTATGCTTTCCTCATGGATTTCATGGGGATATGATTGTGTTCTGCTGTATGTGTGTTATGTATGTTGTGTGTTGTTTGTGTGTGCTGTGTGTGTGTGTGTGTATGTGTGTGCTGTGTGCCCATGGACCATGGGGTTATGATTGTGCTCGGCTGCACACGGGCTGTTTCCTGTTTTGTTTAGGATTAGTGAGTTTTGGGGCGCCATTTCTCTGAGTTCAATCATGAGAATGCTCTCAGGACTCTTATCACCATGGCTGCACACATTATTTCTTTGTAATGTGTACTGTGAGCTAATTCACAACTGGTTCTCAGATGGCCCTATCTTGTTCTCCATAATGAGGAATTTTGCTCAGAAAGGTTGTGACCTGCATGAGGCCACACAGCTGTAAGGGGTGGGAGTGGGGGCAGACGTTCTCAGGAGGGACCCAACTCTCCTCTCTCTTTCCTGTTCTCTTAGGTTCTCCCCTAACTGACGAGGGGCACAGGGAAGACTCACACACTTCTTCTCTGTGTCAGCAGGGCCTGGGGGACCATGTCCCTCACCCCGTGGCTCCGGTGGAATGACACCCCACCCAGGCTGTCAGCCCGGAGCCCAGCTGAGATTGTGCTGGAAACTCTCATGATGGAGCTGGCTGGGCAGATGCGGGAGGTGGAGAGGCAGCAGAGGGAGCGTCGGCGTGCAGTCAGGAAGATCTGCACGGGAGTGGACTACAGCTGGCTGGCCAGTGCGCCCAGGCCTTCCTATGACCTCAGCCCTGGGGAGAGGCTGCAGCTGGAGGACGTATGTGCCAAGATCCACCCATCCTACTGTGGGCCTGCCATCCTCAGGTAACCCTGGCATTGGGCTGGGGACGAACTGTGACCTTACTGGTTCCAGTAGCCTGAGGCCCCTAGGATCTGAGGGTATGAGTGGCCTAGATATATCTTAGGAGGAGTGGGGTAGGAAACGTAACTCAAAAGGCATATTAGACCTGGGGGGGGGTTCACGTGGGGCTGGAAGCTGATCCTGGAGGCCCCAGGCTGTGATGGGTGAGGCTCAAAGTTCTCTTATGCCCAGGTGCCCAGGAACTTCCTTGTCAGCAAGGGCTCCTTTGTTGTCCATTTATCTTCAATGTCTCCTCCTTCTCCTGCTGCATCTCCTCCTCTTCTAGCCCAGGCTAGCCTAGAACTCAGTAGGTAGCCTCACCTGGCCTCAGATTCACAGCAATCCTGCTGTTTCAGCATCAGCATTCCTTCCTTAGGGTCTTTCCCAGGCAACCTCCCCAAAACTGTGTCTTCATTATTCTGTTTTCATCGCCCTTGAAACTGGTCAGCCTGAGGTGTGAGTGTGTGTATGGGGGAGAGGGAACATGCGTGGCTTAGTGAATGTGTGAGAACACGGGGCACCAAGTATGTGAAGCTTTGGCCCAGCCCTATCCAGACCTTAAACCACCTCCCTAAAGGGGCGGAGCACCTACTTCTGTCCCCACTGAAGTCCCTCCAAAACCCTGAATGATTCCAAAAGAACAAAAGTTCCATGTCAGCATTTCTTTTTGTAAAGGACAAATCTACAACTAAACACGTTAATCCTGACTCTACCCCCACTAACACTTGACCCTTCTGTGCTTTCTCTCTGAAACCCCCCTGAAAGGAGGGCCTCATTTCCCACTTTGGTTTTTGAGGTCTTCTCTCCAGCTGCCTTCCTTTCAGACTGCCATCTCCTATTTTCTCGATTATGCATGATGGGAGCCCCTGGAAATGCTTCCTTCAGAAAGGAATATGGGACTGAGGTCGAGAGCCACAGAGGGAAGGTGCTCTGGCCAGCCAAACCCACAGTGAGGGGGCTCCCATGATGCCTACTGGTCTTCGGGTCTGCCCCGTCTGCCCCTGACCAGTACTGGCCCTCTATAGGTGGAGGAAGGCAAGGATCAAATGGATGATTCTTGAGCTCCAGGGAGAAATCTAGGCAGAGGAAACAGCTTGGGAGACACACAAGGACCAAGAAGGCACAGCTGTCCTTCCTGCTCTTCCTGGGAAGTAGAAGGGACAGTGTGAAAGCACAGTGTGTCTGTCACCCTGAAGAGGCATGGGGCCGGGGGAGATGGGACCAGACGAGCATTTCAGAGCAGTCACCAGGGCAGGTGGGGCACGGAAAGACTCACACAGTCAGGCTGCGGTCTCAGTGCCTCAGTACTTACCTCTGAGGACTCTGGCCCTGCCCGACTTAGGCTGGCGTCAGGCTCCTTGCATATGAGCAGGAAAAGGCAGCCGCCGCCTTTCTCAGATGGGGCAATTGAGGCTCAGAGGTGGACAGAGCTGGGATTTGAGCTCAGGCTTCACTGGGACAAGAGCAAGGCGGGGAGTTGCCGGCAGGTGGGATGCTCAGCACATGGCGTCATGTCCCCTGCAGGTTCAGACAGCTGCTGGCAGAGAGGGAGCCCGAGGTGCAGGACGTGGCACGGCTCTTCCGCTCCGTGCTGCAGGAGGCCCTGGAGAAGACGAAGCAGGAGGAGGAAGCCCATAAACTGACTCGTCAGTGGAGCTTGAGACCCCGTGGCAGCCTGTCCTCCTTCAAGACCCGTGCACGCATCGCGCCCTTCGCCAGTGACATCCGGACCATCTCGGAGGACGTGGAGCGCGATGCGCCACCCCCACCACGCACCTGGAGCATGCCGGAGTTCAGGGCGCCCCAGGTTGACTGACCTCCCTGGTCGGTCACCTGCAGGAGGGAATGACAGTGACCGGTTGCGGTGCTGGAACCTCCCCACCTACCCTGAACAGGAGACTCACCAGGCAGCCCTGCTGGCCCACGGAGCCACCAACCTCAGTGGCGCACACACCTGCCTGGCCACAGGGAGGAGTCAGGACTTGAGCCCTGTTCCTCCCCAGCAAGGTCTCTGCTTTCCAGCCTGATACAGACACAAGGCCTGGTGTTGGAGCAGGCTCCTTCCCATTCTAACCCCCAACTTCCTCGGTGCCCCGTTTCTGATGACCAGATGATATTCACTGCAGGGGAGCCACAGCCTTGGGGGTCCAGGATAGCTGGTGGGGACCATAGAGAGGGTTCAACTCACTCTTCAGCTAGTGAGTGAAAAATGGAGCCTCCCAAGGGTCTCACTGCTTTTGCCTTAACTCTGATCCCTCCAATGTGGGATTGCTCCTGCCTCTGAGTCCTTGAATAGTGGGCTATGATGGGACAGGACCAAAGACCACATCTCCACCCACTTATTCCTTACCTATCCTTACCACCACATGGGTCAGGCTGGGGCCAAGTCTGCTCTCCAAGAGAAGTAGCTAGGGGTAGTTAGGATCACCATAACCCCTACAGTGTCATCATGTGATGTGTGGCCAGTCCAGAGTCAGGCCCGCTGCTGGAGCCAAGGCTGCTGAAGTCCAGACTTTTGTTCACACCAGCTTTCTAGGAAGTGAGGTCACCTATGGTGCCTGAGCCAATCAGTCCCAAGTAGCGTCTGAGAGCTTCATGCTCTGATGGTGTGTGTGTGGGTCACCTGTGGAAAATCTGGAAGACCAGGTACTCCCACACACTCTGGGGTAGAAGTGGGGTTCAGGGTAGTGAGTGAGCAAAGTGTCTGTCTCCAGCTCCCTGTGTGCACCCAGAAAACACGAGTGAACCTTGTAGTACTCCAAATAATGCCAGGGGAGGGAAATCACCCAGTAATGCATGGAAGGAAAATAGCCAGGTGGTGCATGTAGTCCCTGGCTCAATGGAGAGTCCGTCTCTCTGTCTCTCTGTCTCCCTCCGTCCCTCCCTCCCTCTCCCTCTCCCTCTCTCCCTCTCCCCTCCCCCCTCTCTCCCCTCTCCTCCTCTCCCTTCTTTTCAACTACTAGACAGGATCTGACTATTCTGGCTGGCTGGTCAAGTGGTTCTCTTGCTTCAGCCTCTTGAGTGCTGAGGCCACAGAATAAAAACCCTTTTTTAAGTGATCTGGTTTTAGGTTACCTCACTGGAATCTGGATAAAGAATGACAGGATGGCACAGACCTCTTATCCACCGTTGTCAGGATGAAGGAGCTGATTGGTTTGTTAATGTAATTACTTCCAAATTAAAAAAAAAACACCTTAAACATATCTTTTCCTGGAAGATATTGAAAAGTTCACTCAGTTGCCAAACTTTGGATGGAGGTCCAAAGTGACCTGTGTTGTGTGATGGGGGTTCAGTTCGATTCAGTGGATTTGTGGATGCTTCAACGCTGCCACCAAGAACTGAAAAGACTTTGAAACATGTCTGCAGTTGGGAGGAAATGTTGAGGGAGACGGAGCTTGTCAGGAACCCTGGCTGAGGCCCTCACTGGCCCAGATGTGACTGGAGGGAAGTTCAGAGGAGTCCTCAGGGGAGGACTACTGATTTCTTCTTCCAGGTCTCAACAAAGAAAAGGAAAACCTGAGGTTGTGAACTTGCTCTTGAATGGCAGGCAGCTGCGGCTGGAGTCCCTGTCAGCCTCCCCAGCACTGCCCTGTTTGTCCCATCTCAACTGTGACTAAAGATGGATTCCCTCTGTATGTAGCTCATAGCCTTGCCTGTTAAGCTGGGCTGGAGGTGTGTTACCGGATGACTGCATTTTATTTACGGTACTTTTTATTTGTTCTGAAGATCAAGCTAAGTGTTTGTCTGAATTGCTCAGATGGCTCTGGGGGATGTGGGGATTTTCCTGAGAACAAATGACAGGTGTGTGTGTGTGTGTGTGTGTGTGTGTGTGTGTGAGAGAGAGAGAGAGAGAGAGAGAGAGAGAGAGAGAGAGAGAGAGACAGAGAGAGAGAGAGAGAGAGAGAGAAAGAGAGAGAGAGAGAGAGAGGGTTGCTATACCCCCGACAGTGCTTTTTCTTGTCCACTGTTACACTTGAGATAGAAGCATCTACTTGACTTGTGACCATTCCGAGAGAGGCAGAGGCACCCACACTACAGTTCTGCATGGTGCAGTGATCAGTCAACGACAGACCATGAACCCGGCAGTGGAAACATTCCTAGTGCTGAATTTTATCACACTCCAAAACATCTGAGCATTGCTCATGTGTGACGTGGCCCTGGGACTGAAAACCCCTCCCCTGTGAAGTGCCTCGATGAGGCAGGCTATTGGCAAAGGTGACCGGCTGACTACTGTGTGCTCTGTGCTTCTGTTGTGACTTCAGAAAAGACTCTATTATCATAAAAAGGCAACAGCTGCTGGCAGGCCCTCAGTAAGAACCCCAGAGGACAGCCTGGTTGTCATAGAGGCCCTGTGTGTGTATTGTCACCCTTTCAGTGGGACAGGATGTATAGGCGGCCATAGTGATTATAATTCTGACTCAGGCTGGCAGGAGACAGTCTCTGAAGAACAGAGCCAGGCTGATGTGCATGTTTATGTCTTAGTTTTTAAAGGAAGTTAAAAATGTTTAAATGCAAAAGAGCTTATTGAAGAGGATATAAATATTTTTGGGAGCTGGTTAACAGCGCTGGGTACCCTTCTAGAGGACTTGAGTTCAATTACCTGGTGGCTCACAACCACCTAGAACTCCAGTTCCAGCAGATCCCATGCCCCGTGATCTCTGTGGGCACTACGAATGCCTATGGTGCATATACATTACACAGGCAGAACACCCATACACAGAAAATAAAACTAAAAGTTTTGAAAAAGAAATTCCTAAATGCCTGGGAGGCGAGCGTCTGAGAATGTCTCTGAATGCCGTTCTGTTCTCACAACAACCCGCATTTTCAGAGTGATTGGTTTCCATAGACATTCATTTCAAACTCTTTTTCCTGTCTTCAAAAGTTCTGCAATGCCTACAAGATAAAAGCCTTAAGAGTTTAGTTCTTTCTAGTTAGAATTCCTTTTATTTTCCTAAGTCAGGGAATCTTTTAAACATATAACTCCGGTAATAGAGAGCCCCAAACCTCCCAAGACTGAATACAGCACGTTCTATGAATGAGCACTTCATCTGCAGAGCAAGGTACAGCTTATATTGAGTGTCCAGAACGACGTGGCTCGGAGCTTAACGCCGGTCTGTGTCTACACCAGGGGCACGCTCGCTATCGCTCCCGGTTCCCACGCTTGCTCGGCGGAGACGTCCCCGCGTCGCCTCCCCGCGGGTGACCGCCACTTGCTGCAAACCTCCCGCGGACAGTAGAGCCGGAGGAACCCGGGGCCGAGCAAGGCGGGGCGGGACTTCCGGGAGCGCCCGAGTGGGCGGGGCCGAGGGCTGGCTCGCGGAGGGGGCGGGGCCGAGGCCCTCTGGGTGGGGGTGCCGCACCGGGCGAGCCTCCCCACGGGTGCCGAGCGGCGTCGGGCCAGCTTCAGTAATCGGTCGTGGCCGACAGCTCAGACCACAAGCTTTTGCGGGTTAATTTGCCCAGGTTGGACGACCACTTCCGTCTAGCGTGGGGCTCTCTCGTCTTTGTTCTTCCGGGGAAGTGATTTTTTTTTTCTTCTCGTTTTGGAGTATTTGTTTGGGGTTTGGCTCGGGCGGCTTTTGTTGTCGTGTTGTGGTGCTTGCTGGTTGATCTTCCGGTGTTTTGACCTCTGTGAAAAGTTTCCACACCCGGATAAGCCTCTCCGCCTTCGCAACAATCCCAGTCGTGGGGCTGGAGAGATGGCTCAGTTAGGATCCCTGGCTGCTCTTCTTGAGTTCAATTCCCAGCAACCGCTTGGTGGCTCACAACCATCTATAGTGAGATCTGGTGCCCCCTCCTGGTGTGCAGGCAGAACACTGCATAGATAACACAAATTTTTAAAAATTTAAATTCGTATATAGCCATTTTCCACCTCTGAGTGCAAAGATGTATATCCTTTTAAAAATAAACCATTCCTCTTTTCTCCCCCCCCCAAGACTTTTGTGTTCCAGAAAACTTCTGTCCCATAAATCTGACCATAAAATTTCAAGTGTTAAGATTGTCTTAATCAGGGTTTCTACGGTTGTGATAAAACACCAAGACCAAATGCCATGCATTTGAGAGGTTATTTGCGTTTACAACTCTCAGGTCACAGTCCATCACTGAGGGAATTCAGGGCAAGAACGTGGAGGCAGGAACTGAAGCAGAGGCTATGGAGGAGCGCTGCTTACTGTCTTGCTCCTCCTGGCTTGCTCAGCTTGCTTTCTTCTAGAACCCAGGGCCACCAGCCCAGGCGTGGCACCATCCACCGTGAGCTAGTCATTAATAAAGAAAATACCCCGCAGACTCACCTACAGGCAGATCTTCCAGGGGCATTTTCTTATTAAGATTTCTTCCAAATGACCCTTGCTTGTATCAAGTTGACAGAAAAAGTAGCCAGCACAAAGATAATTTGTACATGTAGGGAGAAAAAACACTTTTTCAAAATATACAACTCAACTGACAAATTGATGTATTATAATACTTTGTGATTTCTGTTTCTTCAAAAAAATTCATTACTTTTACATTTAACAAAGAAAAAAGAGGGTTAAAAATTCTGCTGGAATGATTGTTTAAAATTTAACATTTTTGTTAATTTTTATGTGTACGAATTCGGTTAAATGCCTGTACACTCTGGGGGAGCCGCTGAGTCATCTTTCCAGCCCTTTGCCGGGATGGTTTTAACACACACAATGCCCTGGGATTTCTCTGCTTGCTTTTCCCTTACTCTACCCTCCTACACCATGCACACCTGTAAAATTTGAAAGCAAAACCCCTTAACTGTTGAAAATCATGCATTAAAGTTGATTACTTATAAATATGAACTTTTGATCACCATGTGGGCTGCTAAATTTTATCTGTTACTCTTTGTTAAACAGTGTGAGGCAGACCAAAACAAAACAAAAACAAAACCTTGCTACAAATGTTACATTATTATTCAGTGTTCTTACTATTCTTTGAATATTACACTCCTCTCGTCCATTTTGTGTATTGTTTTTTTATATCATAGAGTCAGCTTTTGGCTTTTATTGATAAAGTATCTTGAATGCTATTTCTTTTTCATTTGTAAATACCTTCAGTAGTTGCTTATTTCTTGGGGTTTGTAATTCTTATAGAATCTTGAATTGATAGATTTCTTGAAAATTTTCTTAAAATGTTTGCTGTGAGGCCAGGTGTGCTGGCACACACCTGAAATATTAGCACTTGGAAGTGATGGCTAGAGGATCCAGAGTTCAAGATCAGCCTTGCTAGTTGAAGTCCTCCACTGCAGGAGGACATGTCTCAGAACAAGCAACGTTTGGTATGAAACAATGCAAACAAAGTTACAAAGTAATACCCTGCACTTCCCTCCAGCACCCATCCTCCACACTGTCTCACACTGGCCTCGGGTTCTGTGGTCCTTATCTCTTCCCTCAGATGCTGTTCAGGTTCCTCTTCCCCGACCCATGACACTCTTCTTGGGTGAGTTCACCACCTGGGGCATCTCCCAGGGTCCCATCACAGAGGTGAAGGCATTTCCAAGGACTAGGTACTTGCTGAAGACCTGTGCTCCAAATACAGCATAGTGCCTAGAATTATATCACCCGTACATAGCTGGGACAATCTGCCTGCTTCTGAAAATCTGGTTGCTGCAGGCCTAGGAAGCCAACTAATAAATGCTAAAACTATTCCCAGTTCAGTAGTCTTTTTTTTTTTTTTGAAGATTTATTGCGGGACAGTGGTGGTACATGCCTTTAATCCCAGCACTTGGGAGGCAGAGATAGGAGGATCTCAGTGAGTTCAAGGCCAGCCTGGTCTATAAAGTGAGTTCCAGGACAGCTAGGACTGTTACACAGAGAAACCCTGTCTCCAAAAACCAAAACCAACCCCCCCCAGCCAGAAAATTATTATTATGTCATGCAGTGGTGGTGTACACCTTTAATCCCAGCACTAGGGAGGCAGAGACAGGTGGATCTCTGAGTTTGAGATCAGAATGGTCTACAGATCAAGTTCCGGGACAGCCAGGACTACATAGAGAAACAGTCTTGAAACAAAAACAAAAGCAAAGAAACAAAACAAAAGCTTATTCCATTTTTTAAAGATTACTGAAATTTTATGTGTGGGTGTTTTGCCTGCTTGTATGCCAGGCCACAGAGGCCAGAAAAGGGCATTGTGTCCCCCAGAACCAGAGTTACACATGGTTGTGAGCCACCATGCAGGTGCTGGGCATTGAACCCCAGTTCTCTTGAAGAGCAACCAGTACTCTTCACAGAGGAACCCTCTCTCTCTATGTTTGTTTAAGATTTACCTTTACTTACATGCATGTTTGTGTCTGTGCATTTGAGTATCGGTGGCTGTGGTAGAGTTACAGGCAGTTGAGAGCTCCCTGAAGTGTGTGTTGGGTGCTCTGCAACCGTAGTGTGAACTCTTAACTGCTGAGCCATCTCTCTGCTGGTATTGTAAGTAGAACCTGGCTGTGACTATCTCTTGTCTTCCTGAAAACAGTCAGTGGTCAGAATTCAGAACTATCAATATACGTCAATATCACACTCTACTGTAACCCTTACGTACCCTCCTTGAGGATACTAACTCCCTTTTGCCCACTGTAGTTTTTTTTCATGAGGAACCAAGATTATATGAAAATGAAAATAAGAGCTTTAATCTTATTGTTATCTAATGAAAATAACTATTCAACACAGTAGAGGGAAATTTATTTATGTGGATCCACCTTTTCCAGAATGACCCTAGAACTTGTATTTTGTGAAAAACCCTGCTGTTTACTGTTCTGTCTTGTGGTCACTACTTTAGTGACAGAGGGACTCTGAACTTTAAGCAAACCACACCCCAACATTTTATATGCAAGGGGTTGGTTAAAATTAAAGGTCAGTACTTTGATAGGTTCACTTTAAAATGTTTTCCATATCAGCTACTTAAAACTACTTACAGTATGGGCTGGTAAGATGGCTCAGTGGATAGAGGGGCTTGCTGCCAACCTTGACAACCTGAGTTTGATACCCTGGACCTGAATGGTAGGAGAGAACCTACTCCTAAAAGTTGTTCTCTGCCCTCGACTGTCCCTAATAACTGTTTTTCTCTTTTCTAAAGCTCAATTCACAAAATGATCTTCTACTTTAGAAGACACAGAGAAGGAAAGACCTTGGAGAGTGTGATGGTTATTGGTGGTTGTCAACTTGACTACATCTGGAATGAACTATAATCCAGAAATGGCGAGCACACCCCTGAGAGATTATTTTTTCTTGAGTGAAGCCACTCCTAGTCTGGACTCTTGAGGAATAACACACACCTTTGATCAGATCAGAGCCAGGAGGGCACAACTTTAATCTGGACCACACCTTCTGCAGGACAATTATATAAGGACAAGGGAGAAGGAAGCTTTTGCTCTCTGCCTGCTTGCTCTCACCTTGTTAGCACATCCATGCCTTCACTGGCAGTGAAGCCTACTTCTCAGGGACTCCAGCATCTGCTGAGGACAGCTGAGACATCCAGCCGTGTGGACCGAGCAACCACTGGCTTCTTGGACTTTCTGTTCACAGCTAGTCATTGTTGGATTAATTGTACTTAAGCCTGTAAGACATTCCAACGAATGTACACACACACACACACACACACACACACACACACAGAGAGAGAGAGAGAGAGAGAGAGAGAGAGAGAGAGAGAGAGAGGGAGAGAGAGATTCATTCTGTAACTTGCTACTCTAGAGAACCCTGACTAATACAGAGATGATATAGTGAATGAGCCCACCGCATACCCCCACTCTCGCCTTGAGGGCTACAGATTGGGCTTCTGGATTATTCTGAGGTCACCGGTAGCCATTGCTGTGCCGGAGCTCACCAGCAGCCAGGTACAGTGTGTTTATAAGATGCACCTGTCTTCTGGGTCCTGTTTTTTATCGTGACTCTAGTAGTGTCTTCACAGAAGACTGAGAGGGTTCCTGGACTCCCAGAAGCCAGTCAGGCAAGTTGTTTCTAATTAAAACCCGTCTTTTATGTCTGTGGGTGCCTTGCCTGCACGCATGTCTGTGCACATGAATGCAGTGCCCCCAGAGGCCAGAAGAGGGTGTGGGATCCCTTGGAACCTGAGTTACAGGTGGTTGTGAACCCCACTGAAATTGTTCTCTGGAAGAGCAGCCAGTACTCTTAACACTGAGTTATCTCTGCATTCCCATCCCCATGCTTGTTGTTTTAGACAGGTTTTCTCTGTGTAGCCCTGGCTGTCCTGCTCTGTAGACCAGGCTGGCCTTCAGCTCACAGTGATCCACCTGCCTCTGCCTCCCAGGTGCTGGTATTAAAGACGTGCACCACCACCACCTGGACCATATTTTGTTTTAAAGATTCATCTTTAGTTACGTGTATCTGTGAGCCCCTGTGTGAAGGTGTGTGCTGGTGTCCACAGAGGCCAGAGAGAAGGCATCAGATCCCCCAAGCTGGAGTTACAGGTGTTTGTGAGCCACCTGATGTGGGCACTGGGAGCTGGATTCAGGTCCTCTGGAAGAGCAGCAAGTACTCAACCACTCAGCCCTCTCTGCAGCCCCAAGTCCGCTTCTTATACAGGTAAGTACTAATTGCAAGGTGCATGGCTATCACCGGGGGGAGCTCTAAATGGCCCTGAGCCATGACACTTGTCCTTCTGTGCTAAAG
Source organism: Cricetulus griseus (assembly GCF_003668045.3). Taxonomy (NCBI): domain Eukaryota; kingdom Metazoa; phylum Chordata; class Mammalia; order Rodentia; family Cricetidae; genus Cricetulus; species Cricetulus griseus. The sequence goes on along the minus strand of NC_048598.1, from coordinate 3,080,205 downwards.
AGCCAACTGTACAAGAACAATGGGGACGGCACAGCATGCATTTCCAATGGGAGAAGGTTGGCAGATGTCAGTCTCAGGCTTATTGAGTTGGAAGGACAAATCATGGCTTGTATTTACACACAGACCCAACAGACCAGTGGTTCTCAACCTTCCCAATGCTGTAACCCTTTAATACAGTTCCTCATGCTGTGGAGACCCCCAACTCTAACGTTATTTTACTGCTACTACATAACTGTAATTTTGCTACTGGTTGAATCATAATGTAAACATCTGGGTTTTCCAGTGGTTTTAGGTGACCCCTGTGAAAGGGACAGATGACCCACCCCAAGGGGGTCACAACTCAGAGGTTGATAGTCACCACAATAGATAGATACACAAAAACTCGGTCATTTCTGGTCATAGAGTACACAGGACTCTGACAGGAAAAGCCACAAGTTTCTGCAAACACCCATTTTCTTGTCAATACATGAATTTAAAAGTTCTTCCGAAAGAACAAGAGTGACTGCTGTACCAATGTTTGGAGTGGTTACCATAGCAACTGGGGTCCCCCCTGTGCTCTTCTCACATCTCCTCTATCATAAATTTTGCTCATCTTCACACTGTTATACAAATGTCATGTGGTTGAGTTTTGTGAAACTGGTATAGTTGAACAAAGAGATGGTTTTTATCTGGTCAAACCCACTGAAATCTGCGCTCTGGTTCACTAAACATATACTGTCTGCAGCTTCTGTCTTGTGTCAGTAGAGGGGGTGAAATGCTAACCCCATTTATCAGCTGTTATGCAACTTTGAAAATGGTGCTTACAGACTGCTAGTGAATCCTATCAAACAGAGAGTGATGCAATTCCCAAGGATTTGGTACTAACTAAAGAACTGTGCTCCACATGCAGCAGACTGCCCGTAGCTTATCACCCGTACTTAACTGGGACAGCCTGCCTGCCTCTGGAAAGATACAGCCTGCCTTCTGGGAATCCCGACTCTGCGCACTCAGTCACATTCAGTGCTAGACCCCCCGTGTCACTTCCCTGACATCAGTGAGAGAGGCTTTATTGCCAAGATCATTATAATTTCTCAGGAGATATAAAAATATAAATAACAGCAATATTCTAAGAATTTTAAGTTTCAAACCAGGGCCAGGATCCAAGAGAAAACGATAACACTCAGACACTAAAGGCAAAAGGCCGATGACAAAAGCATGTTCAGTCTAGAGGTCTGGCTTAAAGGACAGCCACCTGCCCCCTGTTCTTCTGGGCCCGAAGTTTTCTTATCGGTTAACATTTACAGATCCTCCAAGTCAGTTAAATCCACGGCCACTTTCAGGAACAGGGTGTCATCTTTAATGTAAGTATTCTTGGAATTCTCCAGGGTAGAATGTGACACAAAGCGGGGACAGCCAGAGGCAATGTTCATCTCCCCGTCAGGTCTTCTGAAACTGCTGCTGTTGGGGTCAGCTTTGAAGGTCTCCACAATGTGGTTCTTCTTGCCACTCTGGTCCAAAAGCATCAGGGTCACCCTCTGCCTGAATGGCCACTGCAACAGTGAGTCAAACTCACCCCGCATCACCACAAAGTACAGGGACAAGTGGGTCCCCTTGCCAGACCCGTCCCCATTCAGGTAGGCCCTAGCACAGAGCCGGTAGCCACAGCGGCTGGTGTAGAAAGGCTGGCTGAAGACGGACACGACATGCCCCTCCACGGCCTTCCTCTTCTTCGCCTTGTAATCTGTCACCTTCCAGATGAGCTTGCCGCTGTAGCAGGCGCCCTCCAGCAGTTTAAATCTTTCTTCGTTCTTATTCAGCTGGGCTTTGTGGATATTAATGTGTGCGTCATGCTTGCTGGTCTCTCCCTCTAAAACAACTGAAAGGAAACACAGAACAGGAGGCTAGAGCGTGGGCCTGCTATCCAAACACCAACAACAAAATACCGGCATGGAAAGTGGAACTAAGCATAGAATCCACACGCGGACCACGTGCACGTGTACCACACACATGAATAACGTTAGCTCAGTGGACGCCACACCTCGGTGAGCTGACACCAAGCAAACAGGGACTCCGTCCTCTTACTCGAAGCTTGCCCAAGTACAAGATGCACAGGGCATCCCCCTCCAGCCGAGCCTTACAGTGCTTTAGCCAGTGTGTGCGTGGGTGTGATGGAAGTGTCTACCCATTCTTGCATGTGCGTGAGGTATATGTGTGCATGCAGAGGCCAGAGTTGATGTGGAGTGTCTTCCTCAATTGTCCTTTAGTCTTCTGAGGCAGGTCTCTCTCGGAACCAATCCCTGCGGTTTTAGCTGGCTTGTTCTGGGAATCCTGCCTCAGCCTCCAGAGTGCTGGGATAACAGGTGGCCCCAGGCTTACTCAGCATTCACACGGCTCTAGGGATTCAAACTCCAGGTCATGTTGATGCCACAGATGTGTGTTATCCCCTGAGACATCTCCCCAGCCCCCATAATGCATTTTACATACAAAAGCTTTACTCTTATACATGCGTGTGCCATAGCCTACACGTGGAGGTCATAGGACAACTTTCAGTAGTTGGTCCTTTCCCTCCACTATGCAGGCTCCACAGGCACGTACGTGTACCACACACATTAGTAACGTTAACTCAGTGGATGTGACGCCTCGGTGAGATGACACCAAGCAAACTCTGGGTGTTGCAGTTTGAATGAGTTGTGCCCCCATAAATCTCAGGTGTTGGAATGTTTGGTCTCTGGTTAGAGGCTGTTTGAGGAGGATTAGAAGGTGTGGTCTTGTTGGAGGAGGTGTGTCACTGCCCCCGTCCCCGCCCCCACTGTCTGCTGCTGTCACGCTCCCTATGTGTTGGTGATGGTTCTTATCTGTCTGGAACCATGAGCTGCCTCAGCTATGGTGTTTCAGCACAGCAACAGAAAAGTAACTAATATACTGATCATCTTGACTGCACAGCGAATCACTGCTGTGCCATCTCACCCGCCCTGGTGTGGCTTTTAAAAGTCAGACCCTCTCCTAGTTTTCTACACCTAAGACAGCCAGTCAGTCAGTCATCCCTCGCCTCTCTCCTTTGGCTCATTACTGTTTTCCCCTGTTCTTAACAGGGACCACCCCTGCTCTCGGAACTGCCTGGGCTGTTTCAGTGCTGTGCCTGATCCCCCCTCCCCATCAGAGCGGCCCTCATTTTGGCCCAGGCAGCTAGACTGTCAGGCTGCTTCAGGAACAGGATTCAGCCAGTTTATCCCAGAGAGCTGGGCTGCCACATGTTGGAGGCGTTAGCTTCTGTCACAAATGCATGCAGGGTAAGTCATGAGAAAGAAGTGGACTGCCACACACCTAATCTCTGGTCACTGGCTTCCAGCAGGGTGACTTTCTGCTTCACGCTGTCAATCGCTTCCACCAGAGAGTGCAGGTCGAATCTATTTTGCTGCTGGTTAACTATTTGCAGCAGCTGGCGCACCTGCGCTTCCAGCCAGGCGGACTTGTCGATGTGACTGGTCAGAGCCTGGCGGTGCAAAAAGAGCATCGTATTTGGAAATTAGACAATAGATTTGTCATTTGTTAAGGTTGAATTTCAACACAGATATTTCATATGTAATCCATTAATGAAAAGAAAGTGACACAGACAGAAAATTCAGTAAGCATGCCCAAGTCACCAGCCCCTGCCTTTCCCCCTCATCTCCGTCTGAACCCTTCTGGTGAGTCTGTGAGCTTTTCTTAAAGTGTCTGAAGTACCCCCTCCACGTGTTCTCTGGCTATCACTCCTGTTGCCTTAGCACTTCCTTCCCTGAACAGCCAGTCTCCCAAGGCCCCCTCTGTAAGGAAGCAGACACTGAACAGGGTCCCTGTTCTGGCCCAGGCAGAGAGGACAAGTCCAGAAGAGCCCTGCATGCTCCACAACTCTCTTGGATGGAGGGCATTAATCTGTCTGTCTGCCTTGCCCAAACAGTCTTAATTCCACCCTGGTGGTCTCTGTTTAGAAACAAGTCAGGACTTACAGTATGATAGGTTTCTTTCTTCTGAACATGTTCATACATGCAAGTGCCTGTATGCACACACATCTGCACACACATGTGCAGAACATGTAGAACATGTGCACATATGAATACATATATGTATATGATTGCTGAACAAGCATAGAGTTTGTGTGGCCTAGATTTCTGGAACAATACAACTTTCAATTATATTGCCCACATTACAAGTCTTAAAACCCCCACTGCTAATCTCACAATGATGACTTTCATCTATTTGTTTAATGCATGTTCTTCCCAGGGTAACTAATGATTTTGCTCTGTTGTCTGCAGAATGCAGAACTATGTCCTCAATGTGTCTCAAATAGGGGAATATTAACCTAACATTAGTTAAAACCCTATTTTCATACATACCATGAAAGTATGATGTAAATATTACATCTATCAACGTTGGTGAATATACCGGGTCATGAAAGCGACAGTGTTGCTATCAGAGGCAGAGAACCACAACACATCAAGAATTCTTTCTGATGTGCACCGCCACACGGCCACACAGCCAGAGGAGGGGAGAGCGCCAGAAATAGCGACCGATGGGGACAAGGTGTTGTTGCTGGGGACGGGGGCTGTGCAGGTGCGAACTAACTCTGGCAGCTTTTCTATGCGTTTGAAATGGTTTCCATTTAAAAAGTTAAGAGGGAATCCCCTAGTGAGGGGGTTCAGCCAGCAGTGCCATGTCTTACCTTGGTGTTTTTTCTTTGCTTTCTTTCTTTTTTTCTTTTTCTTTTTATTACATACACAGTGTTCTGCCTACGTACCAGAAGAGGGCACCAGACTGACTGTAGATGGTTGTGAGCCACCATGTGGTTGCTGGGAATTGAACTCAGGACCCCTGGAAGAGCAGTCAGTGCTCTTAACCTCTGAGCCATCTCTCCAGCCCTTTTCTTTGCTTTCTTAAAAGATTTATACTGCTTTTATTTTATTTTACGTGTGAGTGTTTTGCCTACATGTATGTCAGTGTGCCTGCATAGGTCAGAACTGGGTATTGGATCCCCTGGAATTGGTGCCTGCAGAGGTCAGAACTGGGTATTGGATCCCCTGGAATTGCACTCATGGATGGTTGTAAAGTACCATTGAATGTATTTGGGAATTGAACCTTGCAAGAGCAGCAAGTGCTCTTACCTGCTGAACCAGGTCTCCAGCCCTTCTCTTCTTAAGAAAAAATAATAAAATAAAATATGTGTATGTGTGTGTGCTCGAGTATACGGATATGGAAGCCAGAAGAGAGTATCAGATCCTCTGACCTGGAGTTACAGGTGGCTGTGGGCCACTGAGTCAGCACTGTAACCCCCAGCCATCTGCCCAGCCCTTACCTGGACGTTTGCGAGGAAACTTCCATTCCTGCCAAACATCTGTGTGAACTGCTTAAACTCCTTTTCGAACTTCTTCACGGTGTCTGCCAGCTGCTGGATCTTGCTTTCTTTCTGTTCCAGACTCTGATATAAGTCAGAGATCTAATAACCATCATGTGAATGAAAGAGATGAGTTGTTAGGTGTGTGCACACAGGCTAATGGGGAAATGGTACGAGTGCATTCCCAGGGCAGAGTCCTGTGTAATTCAAGAAAGTATTTGCAGGTAGTCCCCCAAAGAATGTTCTGTCCCTGACCCACGGTGATGGCCCGCCACTCAGGGGTGTCACATGGCTGAACTCAATAAACTGCCTCGTGTAGCCTTTCACTGCGTGCTGTCAGTCAGCCTCTACGCTTATCAGGGCATCTGCCTGCCATCTCTGCCTCTGCCTTGCCCTTCGAGTCCCCAGAGAACCCCCTTGGGTAAACTGTCAGCACACAGCAAGTGTAGCCAAACTAGGTGAACACTGCTAAACTTAGACGTCGTGATCAGTCTATGTGCACACACGCATGTCTGCTGTTTCCTCTGCTGCTCTGGACCTCCTCCCTTGAGACAGTCTCTCACCGAGCCTGGACTCAGGCTGCTGGCCCTCCACGCAGCCATCCTGCCACCCCAGAATTTGTAATCTATTTGAGGCAAACAACCAAAAAAACCAAGAGCGATCCTATTCAGTCTGGATACTGGCTAACTTTTGCTCACAACATTAGACACAGAAAAGCTCTTACTCTGTTTCTCACTTTCTCTCATTTGTGTGTTTGTTTGGTTTCTGGTTTTTGAGAGTCTGTGGCCCAGGCTGACCTGTAACTAGCTACATAGCTGAGCATGACGTAGACTTCTTGCCTCCACCTCCCAAGTGCTGGGATTTCAGGTGTATTACCACACACAAATACACATACAGACGCCCACACACACATCACATACACACACAAACACACACACTGACACATACATTCACACACACCACACACATGGACACAAGTCCTATCTGTTTTAGCAATCACAGTCTTCATCAATTTTTACCTAGGCTGTGACCCTATCCTGAGACCTACCCTCCCCAGAAGCTGGGGTTATCCTGGATCTCACAGCAACTGGAGTGAGCCTGGAACCAGTTGTTGCTGGGAGAATATCTGCTTAGTGGCAAGTGTTCTCCAGTTCATACTCCCTATCACAACCAGCATCATTAAGACACGGATCTGGTCTTCTGTTTCTCCTGCTTCAATGTCTCCAGTGGCTTTTTTTTTTTTTTTTTTGAAACTTGGGGCTCTATATCATCTGTTACCCTTGTGGCGTCACACTCATTTCTAACCCATGTGCATCCTGTCCAGGAAGGCTGCACAGCACCTAGCTAACCTCCAGTTCTATTGGTACCCACCCGTAGCCCGTCTCATCCCTCTTACCGCTACACGGCACCTTACATGGAAGACACAGGATACGTGTTTGACCAACGATGTATAAATGGCCATGAGGCCCCCTGACAGCCCCTCTCCCCACCCTGGCTTCTAACCTGCTCCTGTTCTCATGGTGCCCACCTCAGCTGATAACGTCCCCAGGGTCTTTGCCTCCCAAGCTTAAAGCATGCGGCTTCACCCTCAGAAAATATGCATGTTGTCTGCAGTCCACTGGCAAGGGGACGGTGTCCGCCATTGCCACTTCCAGAGTCTCTATTCCTCTCGATACAGAAACGCTTCTTGTGTGCCAGGCACTATGCCGAGAGTGCGGATCACTCCCTCACTGCCATCTACCACACCCCATTCACAAGTGAGGACATGGGGGCAGAGACGTGAGGTAGGCGGCGTGCACCCTGCATGCTCAGGCCCTCTGGCTCCAGCACCCTCACTATCAGCCGCTGCCATGCTATTCCTTTTTGTAAAGATGATAGGTAATAAAACCCAATTTAACGGTAATAGCACTCTATTACATTTTTTAAAAAGTCAAACACTGAAACTCATTAGTCCTAACTTTTGATCCATAAATCCCTTCTGAAACAAGGCAGAAATGCATGAGCAAAACAATAACTGAAGAGTGTCCATCTCTACACAGAAAGGCACCGCTGTCTTAATCTGGCACATCAGTCTCCAGACTGACTCACGCTCCATTAAACTACAGCATCCTTTAGACCAGCCTGTCTGGACACAAGCCCTCTTCCTGCACACTGTTTCCCTTCAGTGTCAGCCTGGAGAGCCGGAGAGCTGGCTTGGTAGTTAAGAGCATGTACTGTTCTTGCAGAGGACCCAAGTTCAGTTCCTAGAAGCCACGTTGGACAGCTCACAGCTGCCTACACTCCAGAAGATCTGACACCCTCTTCTAGCCTCCTCACACACCTGCACGCAGGCACACACTCCCCATACACATAATTAAAAATAAAATAAGTAAAGAAGGCACAGCATGGGCATCATACCCCAAGTAGCCTTCCACAGTTTCCCCAGAGTGTATCCCACACAGCATTATTGTGTTCTAGAAGGCACCACCGATTATCTGTTCATATTTCCATGATTCTTCATGGAGAAGCTATGTCCTCTGTGACTCAGTGTCCCTAGCAATGAACCCTATACCTTGCACATACTGTCTGTTCAATCAGTGGACGAATGCAGAGGGAAAGCATAAAGAACCTGCAGTTCCCAGGTAGCAGCAATTTTCTCCTGGCTGTGACTGATGGGGAATGTTCTTCTGCGTATGTGTTTGTCTTATTGGTTGATGAAACACAGATTGGCCAGGCAGGATGATAGGCAGGACTAGGAGACAAGGAGGATTCTGGGAAGTATAGGCAGAGAGGGGGCATCATGTGACCCCGGAAGTGACATAGCTGGGCAGAATCAGTATATAAGCAGGGCAAACAGGAAATTGAGCTCTTCTCTTCTCTTCTCTGTGGAGACACTGAGCCAGCCATCATCATGTAGCAGATAAAGGAGTTGTAGGTCTGGTAAGCCAAGACCACGTGGAAATGTGTGGATTAGTAGTTATGGGTTAATAATTAAGTCAGAGCTAGCCAATAAGAAATCATAGCTAATGGCCAAAAGCTTTATAACAAATATAGCATCCATGTGTTTCTTTGGGAAAGAGAAGGGCAGCGGGACCTGCCAGGCCAAGAAAACCTCATGTAACATGTGACCCTGAAAAGCATACACCCACTGTAATATGGAATTGGACATCACAAAATAATCCACAGTGGTAAACTCCTTCTCTGGTGGTGGGCCTGAAAAGTCTTCCAAAATGGTCCTGCAACATAATTAACTTCCATAGCAACTGCTCCTTAGCGTCAGCCTTTATAGACACTACAAATGCTCCAGGAACCCAGGCTTGACAGCCATGGTCAGTAGGTATGTATGAAGGTAGTATATGTTTATCAGGTTACAAAGCTTCTCCAAGGCAGCTTAGAGCTATATCAAAACTCACAAAGCCCATTGTACTTAGAACAGATCGCCGAGTACTTAATGCTCTTACTGATTCAATTTAAAATGTCAAACAGTAGGTGCTGGGTAAAGATGAAGGGTATGTCGTAAGGCTGTGGAGTGGACAGGCTGTGGCGTGTATGGTAAGCCAATGAGAGTGCTGGCTTGAGATCCAGTCTGCCACTTGCAGGTTACAAACTTCAGATCTTAGTTAGTTCATCCTCAGAAGTGATGAGCTCAAAGAACTCACAGGCACCTTCTAGCTCAAATTTTCTCTAACATCAAGGGCTTATCTGGCCACTAGCAGAAAAGCATTGTGCCTTTTAAAATCTCCTTACGTGGAACCAGAGAGAGCATGAAAAACACAGAGTAGTAAATGTCAGCAATTTCCCTGCTCCGTTACCCAAGACTCACCTGCTGTTCTAGTTGGAAGTTCTTCTCTAAAACCAGAAGCATGTGGTCCCGCAGGGCTGCCTGCTCATGTTCCTGCAAGTTCCCCCTTTTCCCCTTCAATACAAGCAAAAGTGAAGTCCAGTTATTGAGAAGCTCCCCAAATGAGGCAGGCGACAAGTACTCTGTTAACACAGAACCTCAGCAACTTTGCCGACTTAGTTTCCCTATGTACTTTTTTCCTACAGAGCTGCAGGAAAAATGACTCCATGGGGTCCTTCCCAGCTTTAGAATTCTGCAGCCAGGACCAAACAAGCTCACAAGACAAAGAATCAGGCTACTATCAAAACTCTAGGGCTGACTTTCTTCCTGCCTTGGTGCAGGCATGGCCAGCAGCCACTCAGCTACTCCCATGCAGACTGGTTTTAAGCCTGGGCCAGGTCCCCCTTCCCCAGAGCACATTTCTGTACTGTTCTGTGCAGGGGGCAGTGAGCCTGCAGTGGGTTTTTAATTCTAGCCTGTGCAAATTTGTTACACCCAGAGTCACACACCTGAGAGAAGGAATGGTTACATCTCCCCTGAAGGTTACAATGTTTATTGGCTGACAGAGTCTACTGCTAATGAAAGCAAAGGTCCACATTCCCGTGTTTCTAGGCGAACATCCATCCTCAACTTCCCTTCAGTGGAGTGCTGGCCCCTTGGTAGCCAGAGGCTCCAAGGAAGGTTCCAGAGAACAACCCCCTTACCCATGTTCAGCTCAACTCCTGACACTGAGGTTAGCACTAAAACACAGCTCAGCGGGAGGCGGAGCCTGACTCTAAAGAGTGTTTCCAGCACCAGAAGCAAGCTTCCACACCACCGTGAAAGGTAACCCCTGACCCTTCTGCAGCTAACCCAACCGCAGTTCTCACAATCTAGTTAAAGGCTCCTAGTGATATGCATGTTGGGGCGGTGCCCACGTGCTGCAGCACTGAGCCACACGCCAAGCAGTCAAATATTTTTTAAACTGAAAAATGTGCTATGTTAAGATAGAATTGGGGTAATTAGACTTATAGAATGTATGGCTGATACTCAGCATGATGTTTCCATTTCTATTCTCATCCAGTGGGATCTGCCAAAAGGCTTGAAGTAGAGGTCAAACTTTGTTCTCTTTATTTTATACAACTTACTGAATAATTATTTTCAAGGTATTTTAAAATACTGAAGATTATCTTAAAACACGATTTCAAATCACTTTATTTCAGCAGTTTCTTTCATCACACAGTGCTAGCCTCTCTCACATCTACCAGGCAGGTCCTCCACTATGGAGCTATGCCCAAAGCCTCAGATCTCTTTGTTTCAAGACATTCAGTGGTATACAGTGATACCATCAACCCAGGAATCATGGAATCATGGGAAGGATGACTCCGAAGGGTTCCTAATCCCTGTAGACACAACAGAGCAGAAGAGTTACTGCCATGGTTCGTTTTATGTGACAACCTGGTTAGATTACTACAACTGGTCAACCTTAAGTAAAGACGACCCAACCATATTGTGGGTGGGCTTTGCCCAGTCAGCTGAAGGCTTGGGTGCAAAGCTTGAAGGAGCAGACTTCTCATGATCTCAACACAGAAACTCCAGCCCCAGAGTTCATACTGACACTGACGGGCTGATCTGCAGGTGTGGGGTACGGGACCCTCACTGCAGTAGAATGAGTCTCCCTACACACTCATACAAACAGAAACGTGAGCGTAACATATACATACATAGATGTGCATGCATGTGGGAGTTCCGTTTCTCTGGAGAGCACTAACTCCATGGTAGCCCTAAAGTTCTAGTGCCCTTCTGCCCTTCTGTATCCTGAAGAGAGTTAAAGGATAAAGTGAGCTCACTGGTGAATCTCAGCGGCAGAGAGGAAGGTAACCCACATCCTACCTTGACAGTGCAGCCATAGTGCTGAAAGGGACAGTCTTGCTCCGCCTCAGGGCATACGGCAAGGTGTTCATTCACCTGCAAAACAGGACAGCCTATGCTGTGGAAATACTCGGGGTTCTTCAACTGTTTGCTATCATCATCAGGGAACCAGGGGTTACTTGGGAGGAAGTGAGGGACAGAGGAGAAACTCTGGTGAGGCAGACCCAGGGTGAAAACAGAAACGTGTGCAAGCGACGGCCCCAGAAGACAGGTGGAGTCATCCCAAAGACCATGCAATCCTCAGGCCTTTGGCTAGGGTTCTCATCAAACCCACACCACAAGGATGGCCGAGCATTTCCCCTCGCTCCCAAGGGGGGAGAATCCACTCACCTCAGTTCTCGGAATAGTCCTCAGACACTTGTTGGGACAAGACACTGGGTATGCAGGACACAAGTTTTCCTCGTGATCCTGAAACAGAGCACGTGGGAAACAAAGACAAGATCTCTCGCCTCAAGGTAGTGTGTCTCTGGACAGACATATCACGTGGCTTGCTCTCCGTAGGAAATTACAGCCCAGTTTCCAAAAAAGGTTAGAGATGTTTGCTTTCTTGATGTCAGTTAATTCAACTAAAAAATTAAAATTTCTGAGTGTCTGAAAGATCAGAAGGTTTGGGGCTCAAAAAAAGGCAGCCTGGGGGTGCACTGCTGAGTCTCCTCTGCTTGTGTAAAAGCATCCGTGGTCTCTACGTTGACATCCTGCCGCTGCAGCCAAATAACAGAATCCAGAGGGCAGCCGTTATCACCGCCTCCACATGACCTAGGCCTTGTATCTCATCTGCAGCAGGGGCCCCTTTATCATTCTCACCAATGATAGAGGAGTAGAGTCTCACCAAGGAAAAGGCTTAGAGTTCTTTGTGTAATCTCAAACTACTCCCCCACCCTTCTCTCTCCCCTACTTGAGAACCACCTACTTATGCGCAGCCAAGGATGAGCCATCCCTGAACTTCCGATCTCCTGCTTCCGCTGAGAGCACAGGCGTGTATCATCTGGTTTGTGAGGTGAGCATGCTACCATCTGAGCTCCGGCTCCAGATGATACAAGACCACTTCCTTTTAGAGGCAGGGTCTCGTATAGCCCAGACTGGCCTTAATGCTAAGAAGCCAAGGATGAACTACTCATCCTCCTGGCTCCAAGTGCTGGGATGAGCGGTGTGAGCCACGCTGGAGATCAAATCCAGGGCTCTCTCCACATGCTGCTAGTCAGAGACCCTATCAATGGAGCCACACCCCTAGCCAGGCAATCCCTCTCCTTAATCCAAATTCAGTACAAGTAAGTAAAGAGTACACTTGTGAGTTCCATCTGAGCTGCACACACGGCCACCCACGGGTGCCTGCTCTCACCTGCAAGTCAGTGACCACCACATCCCTCTTGCAGTAAAGGCACCTCTCCTCTCGGAACTGGCAGTATGCACTCAGGTGCTCCTTCAGATCCTTCCGGAGCATGGCTTCCCGGCAGCTCTCGTTGGGGCAGGGCACGGCTTGGAAGGAGCAGTGTTGAAGATGATCCTACAACAGGGCCAGTGTGGGGCACAGCTGGGAAGACAGCCGAGTGCCAGCTGGGCTGGCCTGTCCCCAGCTGTCATGGAGACCCACTGCCTCTTCTGAGGACAAGGGCAGAGAGGCAGCTTGGGATGGCACCATGAAAGCTAGTCTGGCTTGTCAGGAATTAGGGAAGAGATAAAGATTGAGTGGGGAGGGGGCCTGGGAGGTCCTGGGGGGCAATAACATGACGTTTGTTTACAGGATCCCATGGCCTGCTCCCAGCCTTTCCAGTGAGTGGCAGGTCTCGGTGGCACTCTTGTGTTATTCTCCCACCCCCATTCCCAGCACCTTCTATTAGTCTCTGCACAGCAGAGCAGGGCAGGCCCTGGCAGGAAGGAAAGGAGCGTGAAGACTCCACAGAAGTGGGTATGGACTAGAAAAGAAGGGAGCATGCTGGGTCTACAGAGGAGAGTACAGACTGATGATCGGGGAGACA